>NW_009648785.1:1006554-1015428 GCF_000708025.1 Charadrius vociferus | reverse complement strand
TCTTCACGTTGCACAGACTGATCATGGGAGTGTTGTCCCATGCTGGTTTATCACAGCTTTGTCCTGAAGCAAAGCAGGATATGAAAGACACCATTCCACTACCCTTTCTGAGGAGCAACCTCCCCTTCATTCTGCAGCCAGTCTATTAGAGCAGGCAGGGAATCTATTGTCACCATAGGGCACATTTTGTCTTTGGCAAGAAAGAGCCAGGGAAAGTCTCCCACTTCCTCTCATTTTCCCATGTAATGCCTGCCCCGCTGATGGGAATCTCCATTCTCCCCTAAAACCAAGAAAAACCTTGTGGCATTGCACCTCCCTTCTATATAGGGAAGGGCAGCTTCCAACTGGGATAGTGGGAGGAGTTCACAGGAGAAGGCTTTTGCTTTCAAAAATACGAGCAAGCATGTTGATGTTTACTAACCCGTGAAAGGAGAGTGCTGAATGCACAGTAGAAGTGCAGCCTTAAAAATTTGGGAGGAGTTGATTCAATTCCAAACTCTGCCCAGGCCTCTCTGCATGATCCCCAGGGGAAAAACCACCACCATCCTCCTTTGCCCTTCAGTGCCCCTCCTGCAGGGAGGAAGATCCCACCTCTGCCCATCCGCTTCCAACTTCCAAAAAGCGGGACATACCTATGCAACCCTACAGGGTCCAGCATAATTTGGCACTCATTTCAGTGAGGGCCCCTAAATACTGCAGAAAAACAAATGTGAAATCATTACAGGCTGTTGTTCTTTGAACTGAAGTGTTTTATATAGCTAGAAAGGAACAGACAATACCACAAACAGCACAAAGTTTTCAAGTGCCTGTGAGAAAAGTAAGTGATTTATAGATTAGTATTCGTAGACTGTTCAGTCAAGTGTGAAGGAACAACAATATACTGTCATATAAGCTGTAGCATATAAACATCCCTTGGCATTTTACACTTTGAAAAGGATTATACATAAGCTCAGCTGAGAACAGTATTAAAAAGGAATCTCAGTCATACTTTTTGGGAACATTTAGTAAGAGAGCTAATCTGTCTTTGGAGCTGAGCTAAAGCTGTGCAAAATGGATGCAAGGAAATTCATGCGATCATGACATAAGATTTAAAAACAAAACCAAATTTTAAAGCCAAAATTATGTCATAAAAATTAATAATGTGTCGATTGCTTTTTTGAGTTCTTCAAACTCAGACTTCACAGATGAACTCTGTAAAATTGAGAGAAAATCAAAATCAAGAGCTTTAGATATTTATCCCGACTCCAGAAGTTGAGACTTTTGGAGAAACATCCAGTGTCACAAAACCCAAATATAAAACAGCAGGACTGCCAACACTGGTAAATTCAGCTAGCTGCAAGTTCTAGCTCAGGCTCAGATGAGGACCTTTGAAATACCTCCCCATGTTTAGAGGTTCTTCCCAGGAGCCTGTTTTGATCTAAATTTGAGCTGTCTGGGGCATGGTATCACTGCTCTGTGAACTCCAGGGGTTTTCAGGTATTCACAATAATACGGTGAAGACACAACACTTCTGATTTCCTTCACTGATATTTTCAGTAGAAAGCTGACTGAGATAGTCTTAACGCTTTACAACTCTGCAATTTTTGACATCACTTGGGACTTAACCAGAAAGGTACATCCATTTTGTACAGCTCAAAAAACACAGCCTAATGTAAACTTGCACTTGTACAAAGGTTGGAGCGTTGCAGAAATCATCGAGGTTCACCTTGCTCTCCACCTCAGAAGAGAAATGTGATTAAAAGCCTGGTTCAAGGAAAACGCTTAGAGAGATGAGTAGCCAACATGCAGTGAGCGCGGGGAAGTTGAGAGCACAGGAGACGAGAAGGATGTGAAAATTGAGACCACGGAGTGCTAAAGAACACAATTCTGAAAATCAATGCAGTGATGGATCAGGAACGAGTACAAAAAGCACAGCACGGGAAGGCTATAATTAGATGATTTAGTCATAGCCAGGAGCCTGACTGAGCTTTTTGAATCCACTCAAGTGGACACAGTTAATGCAGAATTTGGCTTGATTGTTACAATTCTTCTCATGACAGCAACACAGAGGAGGTTCACAGAATCTTTTAGTCTCTATTTGGGCAATATAGGTAAAACCCCACTAGTACACACAGGAGTCTCTCACACTGTGGAAAAATGGTACCTGCAGACAAGGCTGAGCATCTCCTCTGGCAGCTGTGCTTCTGGGACCACTGGTGTGGACTCAGCAAAACGCTAGAAAGCAGGAATAATGTCGGCAGCACTTGGACCTGTTCTGCCCACACTGTGTTTAGTGGCTCTGCAATGAAATTGCAAAAAGCCAGTCGCCGCTCTCGCTTTCCTTTTATTGCTACCAGCAGTGGAGATTAATCAAAGCTAACGTAATGATGGGGAAAAGGCCAGCATAGAGTAACACTGATGAGAACAGCAAGACTCCACAGAACAGAGCTGTCTGTGTGGACTTCCAGGCTTTGTGAAAAGTCAAGGAAAAAGAGATGTTCCGAGTCCCCCAAAACCTTGATCATAAAGAGGAATCTTTGCTCAGCAGACTCTACCAGGACATATCCATGCTGACTGTAACTTACGGTGAATACCCAAGCTGATGCACAGAGCCTAGCTTGGTCCAATATCCTCCTCGAAAGAAGGACCAATTTCAGTCCTGAAGGGAGTGCATTTAGCGCTATCTCGCATCACCTCTGCAGTCCCCTGCAGGCTGTAGCGCTGGCTGATGGCAAAACCATGCCTGAAAGAAGTTGACCCCGGTGAGAATCTGAGAAGTGTGCAAGAGCCAAAAAACTCCACGCTTTTCTGATACCGTTCTCCTCCTAGTGTACTCATAGCAGCTCTCAGCTTGACCAAGCCCACCCTGCCTCCTTAGTTACATTTTCCAACTCCTTTTTTACCTGGCCTGTTGCTCCCCCAAGACACGATGGCAAAAGGGAGCTTCAAAAGCAAGCGATGATTAATTCCACGGGTGCTGGACCCCACTGCTTGCCCACAATACCCCCATGCCTTTCCCTGCCTGCTTGTCTCACCCCACTGCCATAATTCAGGAGGCAGTGGTAGCTCAAATACTTGAGCACAAGTGTGGGATTTAGGATCCAGGCTTTGCCTTTGGCTCAGCTGCTGATCCACTGAGTCCTCTCAGCTCCTTGGATCATCCACGTTTTCTTCCAGCTGCAGATCAGCTGAGTAGCTGCTCTAGGACCCTTGGAGCACAGACAACACGTTAGATTTGGTAAAGGACTTTAGTGGAAGCAAAACACCCAAATTAGTTAGAAAACAGCCAACCTCACTTTTGTATTTTGTAGGTCCCACAGGCTCCTAAATTCACTGGGCACCAGGGACGCACAGAAAGCCCCAGTTGAGGCACTCAACCTGCATCCCTTGAAAGCCATGAACTCACCCAGCAGAGAAATCAGGGTTTCTAAGGCTAGAAAGCACATGTCCAAGGTGAACATCATCTACAGTCTGGTGATAAGGGCTTTTTCTTAGTATTTCTGGAGTTTGTGCCTGCTTCTGGAACTGTATTTTATTTTATGTTACACAGCTGCTGGGTAAGCAGTCCTTTGGCCAGACGCATGAACACTCCCAGGTGAATGCCCTAACTATTAGGAATGTTTTAAGCATGGCATTATTAAGTAATAATTTACTCATTCCATTTAGTCTACGAGGTCTCCTTATCGAGGAATGTTATTCATCAGTACCACTCTAGCTCTCGCTCTAATTTATTTATACTTAATGGCCTTTCAAAGACATCTCTCCACATTACTTTCAGGCACAAGAATATATATGGGATATTAAATCACATCACAATATATGACATGTTACAAACATATTGCATAATTATACAGATTATAAACATGAGAAAAATAATCCAATAAACTCTGCCATCAAATGTTCTTGAGGCTAGATTAAGGCTACATGAGGCCTTTTAATTTAATAAATCAATGAGAAATAATTTTATTCAAATCTCACTTTTGCAGAAGCAGCAAGCTGTTTGAAGCAGATAAAAGATTGGTATATCTGTATTGAAAATGAAGGCTTTCTATCGAACTAAAGCTCTAGCACTACCTTCGTATGGCCGAGAGGGATTTCTGCAGTCATGCCATAATCCTGCTGACCACGAGATGGTGCAACATTTTGGCCATGCACGAGTTGGGTGACAAGTTCAAAGAGCATTGCTGACCCTTGCACTGGTCACCACTTAGGTGTTTTGAAACTTCAGGTCACTTTTAACAGCTGTCAAACGGTGTACAATATCCATACAAATAAAAAAAAAAAAAACAAAAACAATCCTAAACTAAAATAAAAAGCTTTACCAGATACTTCTTTAGAGAAACTTTCTCTTTAGAGCAAACTGAAGGGAGATTTTTGCTTAGAAAGAAAGAATTCTGAAATAGAAAAAATCAAAATAGAAAAACAAATCAAGTTTTTTTAAAAAAATAATTTTCATTAAAAGTTCAAGATCCATAATATGTTGGACAAAAAAAGAAAATTAGTTGGAAAGATTGTTGCAGAGTTGCTCATCGGAGCAGTAATTCAAGTCCATTTCCCTGGACTTCTCAGTTGCTCTTCATCTGTCATGTTGTGAAACAGTTTTCTTTTGGAGAAGCAGCAGGAAACCCAGCATGGGGTCTGGCATCCCTCTGTGGATCCTGAACATCAGAGAAGGATAAGGAGACTTGGATCCACCAAATTAGAATTTATATAATAATAAAAAAACTATGAATTATATAATTTCGTATTTATATATTATACATAATATTTTTTTCAAATCATAACATTAGAACTTTCCAGCAAAAAAAATATTAAAGTCTTCCCCCACCTTCTTAATTTTTTTTTTCTTTGAGAAGGTGAGGAAGTCTACGCTGCCATTATTGAGTTGAAAACACGGTATTTTTCATTGGTCAATTTTGATGGAAAATCCCCAAGCAGCCTTAGTTTTCATTTTTGTTCTGTGTGAACTACTTTTTAGCATGAAGGATATGCAACACAGACACACAGTATCCCTGAGGCAACTAGAGCATTTGCTTAGATGGAAAAGGAATAGCAAAAAGATGTTTTAAGCCAAGATTCTTGAAACCAGATGAGTTATTCTGAATGCTTCAGTTATCGGACAACCAGCCTGAAAGACCTTCCTCATTTTCACAAAGTGCTGAGCCGTGAGCTTTCACTCCCTAAAATCAGGTGCTTTTAAGAAGACTAGCATTAGGCTCCTGAAGAAATCAAATAGCAGCTTCTGAATTTGGAATTGCGTTTTTAACTGTTTATTTGGTCAACTTGCAGTGGAAACCAAAGTAGAGGATGAGCAACATATGACCCACCAGCTTGAAGCAGGTACCTCCAGTCCGCAGTACCACAACCTCCCGTAGACAGTCCATCCCCCACACCCCTGTCCGGGCAGTCCCTTCTGGTTTGAAGGGTCTTTACCTTCCCTTTACCCTCCTGCTCTTGACTTGGAAGAAAAAGTCCAAAAATGAAATAATTAAAAAACTTTTTCAACCCAAAACTCTAAGCCCATACAATTCACTGTAAAATACTCTCTTTTGACAGCGTCAATACAATATCGCTACATGCTCTTTTACCCATTTGTTAGTCAATGACAAAACCCCTCTAAATCTGTGTAAAGACTGTCTGTGGATATTCTGTTATCTTCCAAGACCCGCTGTTCAAACCTCCAACTTTTACAAGCTGAAAAAATAAGCAATTTGAAGTTGAAATACTTTACACTCCAGTATTTGAAAACCAGTCAGGTGTACAGAAACACAAATGAGCTGCTGACGCTGACATTAGCCAGTGAGAATTGAGCAAAGTATTTAATCTGTATCCTCTTTTTGTGGTATCTGGATGATAGCGATGGAGGGTTGATCAGGCTAGTTTGCTACAGCTGTGGCCGATGTGAGGAGAGCTGGGGTGGAAAGTCATAGAATCATAGAATGGTTTAGATTGGAAAGGACGTTAAAGATCATCGAGTTCCAACCTCCCTGCCACAGGCAGGGACACCTCCAACTAGACCATATCCATTACACCTTGTTTCAACACCGTGAAACAAGCCAAGTCAGCGGATTGAGCCTTGGGCTGGGACTCCAGGTCCCAGTCCTGTTCCCATCACGGCCACCACAAGCTCTGAAGAAGTCAAACACCCTAAAAGCATATCTCTAGGGAACACTGAGGCAGACACATGAAGCTACACGGCACTCAAATTATCAAACTGTCACATAATGTGTGGAGCGATTGCCCAGGAATCCACTCCATCTTCCATCTACCGTTTCTTAAGCATTTTACCTTGCACTTTCAGTGTAAGTATCATTGGCTTGGACATAATTTACCTTATATTTATTGCAAGAGATGATGTTGAACACACATACAATCTGTAAAGCAACAACAAGAAAAGTTACTGCTTACTGCTGAGATGTAAAAAAAAAAACCACCCCAAAAAACAAAACAAAAAAAACCCTCCACACCAAAAACCCAAACACAGGAAAAACTCAAAGATAGAGATTCATGTTGGCAACCATAACTAAAATACTACAGACCTCCCTAATATCAATGTTCTGCTTTGCAAAACAAGTCCATCTGCTGAAAGATAGTGATGACTGCTGCAACCTGATGGACAGAAAAGTCAGGAGTAAATGAGGTGCATTAATTTTGTACAGAAAGATAAAGCTTTATCAAGCCTTCCTTCCCCCTTCAGCAGCAGTGGACCAGAGGGCAGGATTTAGCCTTGAATACCTGGTTTGGGGCAAGTTTTGCTTATCTCCTGCCCAGGGAGGAAGCAGCCAGGAGAGCAGGATGGGTGGCTTTGCCATGCAGGAAGATAGGATTGGGGACCCTCTAACATAGGACTGCAGCTCCTGCTCTGTATTGCAGTGCCAAATTTGACCACAAAGGTAGAGCCTGATGGGCAGCTGGAGATGAGCCAAGTTTCACACCAGCCAAAATCTTTTTACGCTCTATGGTTCATTTCTCGTAAGACCTTCTGCAGCTCCAGAGTTTCAGGGTTGGCCTCAGAAGAGTTCAAGCACAGCTTGTGGGAGCAAGATTTAGCTGTTCACCCACTGAACAAAGCACCCTTGTGTATCCCATGGTCTGTATTTTCCTACTGAAGCCTGATTTTAGCTGCACATTAGTTATGGTCTGAACTCAGATTAAATGTGGCTCTGAGAACGTTCTCCTTCATCTCATCCTCAGAGCCCATCCTTCAGACTCACCTAGCCTGACTATCCACCTGGGCCCATCCCTTCCTCTGCTCTTCAGCTGCAGTCCCCATCCCACCCTAGTGCTTCCTACCTCTGAGCAGAAACTTACAGCAGGACATTCAACCTGACCAACTCCAGGGAAGGGTCTGGTGGTTGGATCAGGTCTATGGTCCCCAAAAACCTTGAGGCTGCAATCAGCCCTTAGATTGTATGTGCTTTAGGTCAACCCTTCCGTCAACACAATAAGGTGGCATCTTCAGGCACCCCCAATTAACTGCAAGTTAATAGTGTCTATGAAGCCTTCTGCCAAGGGCGATCGGATAGACATCTACAAAAACTATTACAGCTGAAAATACCTTTATAGTGCAAAACCTGAAAATACATGTTATAACATACTCTGTTTAACAGGGCATTTCAGCCTCTATGTCTGTTATGGTTTAGCTAGGGTTTATTTTTTGCTTTGTTTTTTTTTTTTTTTGGGCTTGGTGTCTTGTTTTGTTTTAACGCAGGCTATATTATCTCCCCAGGGGTAGTTACCTGTAGCATTGTTGCATGGGAACAACTTTTAGTTGCCTGGGAAGACAAGTGGGGTATCCCACAACAGGTGTGTTAAGGAGAATTCATCGACAACAAGAAAAAAAACCCCTTGAAATGACAGATTCTCCCTGCATCAAGGCCAGCAAATAAAGCAATCATTGCTATAGCAGTTACCAGAAGAATTGATCATGTGTTACTGTGCAGGTGTAAGTGCCTTTTTTTTTTTTTTCCCCCTCTTGCTTGCTGTTTCTGGTGTCTTCATCAAACCATTTACAGGAATGCGTTCTTTTATATGGACTCCTAAATAAAAGTGCAAATCATATAGGAGCTTAGAGAAAACTTGACAAGGCAGCTCTTGTTAACTCAAATGGATCAATATTTAACAGCCAGTTACTTTGAAACATAGACTCTGTCTAGGCTCTCACCCCACCTCCATATAGGAGATCAATGAGGAATAATTTGCACTATGATGCTTTATAGGAACTCAAAAGAATTCATCAATAAGATGAAAAAGCTTGCAATACAAGCAGACACTACCTAATTCTAATTAATATTAAAAGGATGCTGTCCAGTTTTTTAAACCAAAAACACAGTGTAGCTTATGTACTTAAAGTTGTAAAACCTCATAAGGACTGTAGTCTCTGTTAATTACAGTCTGTCTGGGAAGGGGAGGGGGAAATTAAGTTGATCCTTTTAGTGATGAATTATTCAAAATGAAAAAAAATAAAAACAATTGACTGCAGCATTAGTACCAAGCCCTACACATTAACCTCTCACTACACATGGGTGGTTCTATAGCAACACACGCATACTCTTAATTTGACAAATAAATTAAGCCACTGGGGTGCTGTTGCTGACAGAATTAATCAGTGTAGGACTGATTGGGAGATATGTCATTAAGATAGTTGTTACAAATGTAAAACTCTCATTTTCTTCATTAAAAGTTAGACAGAAACAGCACCCAGCATTAGCAATCATTGCAAGTGCATGCTTATTCATTGCAAAAGAACTCAATTCCAGTTGTTGTTTTAAAGTCCCTGGGCCTGATCTTACATTCTTTTCAGGAAAAGCTTCTAGTTAGGACGTCTCAGGATGGGTCTATGGGATGGCAAAAGAAAGTAAAGGACAGATCAGGATTTCCACGTATGCTGTGTCC
>NW_009648785.1:991231-1006527 GCF_000708025.1 Charadrius vociferus | reverse complement strand
CTAACCTAAGTTTTATGGTCAAAGTCTATTAAGACTTACTCAGTACCTATGTTCAGTGTTAGAATCAGCAACACAACTGCTCTTACTATTTGTTCTAAAACGTTGACTGCAATAAATGAAAACACTTTCCCATTTGACACTGAGGGCCACACCAAGTTCTTGAAAACAGAGATCTTAAACTAAACATTAGGCATTACCAAAAAATACACTGTGAAAAACAAACATATGCTGAAATAAAAAAAGAAAAGTGAAGCTCACTGAAAAAGCCCCACCCTGTGACTCTACCTCCAGGTTGATTCTCCCCCCCTGCTTCTTTTTCTCCCCACAGTTCATTTTGGTCCTTCAATAGAGTGTTACCTTTCTCCTCTTCCAGGCTACTCAAAAATCTTTGTATTTCTCTTATACCAGGCAGCACAATAAGACAGAAAGTTTACTAGTGGAAGAAGAACATGGGGAAAGCCAGGGGAGAGAGCCCCACAAATATTAAGGAAATGAAGACCAGGTTCTTAGGAAGGACCTTTCTGGTCTCCAAAACAGGGCAAGGCTCAGCTGAGGCATTTGTTCCAGCTGTGCTGTTCCTAACAGCTGTCCTTTATTTGGATTCTCTAGTAGGAGTTGGCTTTATGCTGCAGCCCATTCCTCGGAGAGGAATTGTTACAGTCTCGATCCCTCCTCTCCCGGGCTAACTATTTACGTGAGTCTCATAATAACTCCGAGACTCTTAATTCTCCACCCAATCTGCTTAAAAATGGTCAGTTCCTGCAAAAGGTTTTAGGGATGAACAGACCAATGTATATGTATAGAGACATGCACCCAGCCATGCACAGTATGATCATATCTATATCTATTGATATCAATATCATCTATAATTGTATCTATATCTTTAGCAAACTGAGTTGAAGGATCAACCATGTGTCTGCCAGTATCTATCTCATTTCTTCTCAAGTTGCTAATTCCTGATGGATGATGATATAGATTTATTGTGAGTCTTGCAGTGGGCGATCTTAATTTCAGCTTCTGAAGTTGATACTGTGCTACTTGTTCTCTGCATAACAAAGTCCAAACCATTTTGACCTCTGGAGGCTAATCAAAGCCTTTATTCTTACTCAGTTTTACCTTTAGAGTTGTGGAGTGGGTAGGAAATTTAAGCTGCAGGTTTCAAGTTTCATATAAAAAAAATGTATTAATTCAGATTTTAGAGCTCAGTCTTTTTTAGGTGTCATCTGTGACAGCTCAAGTGCAATGTCCAGCATTTCTGTAAACTCAGGAAACTTGACTGAACAGGGCAGGAGCTGTCAACTGAACAGGACGTTCTTTGTACTGTAAATGTTTATTAGTGTACAGAAAAAGAAAGTTAAACTTACGTAGCAATCTGATTTTAGGTCACCTCATGTAGTCAGAAATTATGACTTTAAAGGGTCTCTGAACAGAAAAATAAATTTTAAAAAATAGTGGAGATTACAAGGATTCAGTCACTCCATTTATGTCAGAAAAAAAAAAAAAGTAATTTAACAGATTTTTCTTGCTGGACTTGCCCCCTTTTAAAAAAATATAGGTACAAAAGCAGTTTGTATATATAAAAACACTTTATGGTACTGGCTTTACCTTCTCTTTCAGTTTGTTTGAAAAGAAAGTAATAATACCATTTCAGCGGGGTGTTGAATTGGCTTGTTCTTTTTTATAAGGTCTGGGAAGTGGCAGACTAGAATTTTCTCCACTCTAATTCTGTTTTCTTCATGGTTTTGATTTGGTTTTCTCTTCAGATTGATTTTCTCTGGCAGGTAGATTTGCCTGGAATCTGATTCTGCCCAACTGAGACAACGCTCCAATTACCACTGCATCTAACTATGTTCCTTGCAATTTTCAGTGTTTTTACCTTCAAAAATGCTTTTTTTCCCCTCTTAGAGAGGTAGACAACCAGGACGAGATCCAAAGAGAGCCTCAACACTCACTGCTGCCCTCTCACCTCACCCCTGTGGCAGTGAAAGATCTTTAATTTGAATGTTAAAACTCCCAGTGTGTCTCAAGTTCTCTCTTGGGGGAGAGTCAGGAGAACTGCCTGGAGAACACAGAGAAGGTTGTGTTTGTCCATCTGCCTCTCACGCCCTGGGCTGATGGTCACCTTGCTGAGGCTGACCTGCAAAAAACAAGCATCACTTGTTGCATTCCTTCAAAACCTGGCTTGAGCTGAGTGTGTGGTCTCCACCTTTCAGAAATAACCAGCCTCTTAAAACACTCCACCAGGATTTGCGAGACCTGGGTTCGACTTTCTTTTATCTTAGGCGATTATGGGCACATCTCCTACCTTAAGACTGAAGGTGAACCTGGGATATGTATGGGGTTCCTTTGCGGGGAGGGAGGGCTGGGAAGCAAGAAAGTCTCATTTGCTTTTGTTGCAGCTCCTCCATTGCATTTTGAATAAAGATCCTCCAGCCCCAAAAGCATGGCTGAGGCAGCTGTTGGTTTAGGCACTCGCAGTAGTTGAGAAGTAGTAGGAGGCTGCTAGCTTGCTTTCTGTCTTCTGTAGATGGTGGGTACTAAAGGCTTTAATATGCTCGGAGGTGATGTTGGTGCCTTATGGCTGTTGAATTATCCAACACGGGGTATGTGTGATACATAAGCCTTGCCACTACTGCAGTCTATCCTTTGTAAGGCAGTATTGATCTCTGCTGTATTTCTCAAGGAAAGAATAGAGCTCAGGACTTAATCCTGAATGGAGGAAAGTGATGCATCAAGTGTTTGGAACTGTGGAGAGAGCGGGATTTAAGAAACTCACCTGTTTGCTGCATGTCTTGTTGGCTGGTGCAGACACCTTCCTGCTTGGGTTGTGAACTCCCTTCTGTGGCACTTGCTTTCCCCAGGTGTTGCGTGGGACAGCAAGATGATGCCAGGCCAATTAGAAGTCCAAGAGCCAAGTATTCAAATCCTTCTTGGGCCTAGAGGGACACGGAGGCTAGAAGGCTACTCCCACCTCCCAAGGCATCCTTGGCAAAGCGTTCACCCCACAAGACCATTTGCTCTGTGGAAAGGAATCAGTATAGGAGGCAACAGGCACTTTCACAAGACAGTGATTTTGGTGAAGAATACATTGATATAAGGCCACATTTGTTTGGCACTGTATCATCACTAATTAATAGAAATATACAGAACCTTAACAGGATATAGCTGACTCCAGTCATACACGATATTAATACTTCCTTATGACTCACACAAACGTGCGCGTGATGACTGTTACAACTACACTTTGTCATGGAAGTTAAGACTTCTGCCACTGTGCAGCTCTGCTTGGTTTAATTTACATTCGTGCTCATTATGTACTAGAATTCTAATTATTACAATTATATGTTACAGGTTTTTGGTATGCTAAAAAAGTAACAGGAAAGAAAGCAGGAAATGTGTTACATTGTAAATCTCTTTCCAGTCCCATGTGTTACAAATTAGCATACAATGTATTTTTTTCCTAATTAAACCATGGCAGGGCCTTTTTGCAGTGCTTCATTATCCATTCTCCACAAAGAGGCATGGCCCCATCAGTCTTGTGATGAGATGCCACCAAATAAAGTTATTATGCCAAGAAGCAATCTAGGGAGAAGCAATTACGTGGTTTTCTACAAAAGCGGTTTCTAGTTGTATTAGCTTGCATTATATAGTAGAAATTGAACGTAGTGAAACATGCACACTACCCATTTTCAGCCTAGCTGTAGGATGTTCAACTTCCCTCAGAGAAAGCAGAGCTAACAGTCCAAGGTCTTGTGGTGCACAGTTGTCCTGGTTTCAGCTGTCATAGAGTTAATTTTCTTTCTCATGGTTCCTGTGGTCCCAGCTGCCGGCTGGGGTTAAACCGCGACAGCAGTCAGCATCTCACTTGAAGAGAGTGGAAGAAGTTATGCAGTTATGATGAAAAGGGTTATACAAAAGCCCCGCTGAAGTCTATTTCCCACCCAAATTTGGTAGCAAAAGCCAGCAATAATGAAAAGAGGCCTGCTATCCCTGCACAGAATTGCCAGTGCCTTTACGAGCTGTTTATTTACAAGAGCAGCTATAGCCCTTGCCTGTATAAATCTTATCATATACAAATGGCAGTTTACATGATTTGGCTGCACAGTGGTGAGCCTCCACGTGCATAAATATGCATTACGGCCAGGCTTCAGATTAGAGAAATCTGATCCTGTGAGGTCTTACTGAGCTCTGCAAAATTGAACACTTTTGTTACCTAGATGTTGCTTTGAAGTATTTTGACTGAAATTTTGCCTCTGGGTTTACATGGGAATAAAAGAAGAGGAAAATTTGTCTTCTTGGAATGTTCTTACTGGGGGCATTGCTACCATTTCAGTCGTATTACAAGGAATTTCTGTGATAACTTGTTCTGAGCATTTAGAAAGTGCAGTGAAATTCCAAGAGAGGATTTTGTACTGTCCACCCACCATCAGCAAGTATTCAGATTTAAAGCCAGTTTATAAAGTAATGCACTGGGAACAGATTCATTTGAGTTAGGACAGGAAAATATCCAATCAACAGGTGTTTAAACATGAGTATTCACTTATTCAGCTAGAGAGAAGAAAAGAGAAGGGGAAGGGAACATGGATAGGGAATGGGATAGGAAAGGGAAAGAACATTTGTAACCTTTTTGCCAGTTTGGGATTGGTATGTGGTTTACCTGTGGTATACCAGGTTGCATTCTTAAAGATGAAACACAATCAGCAGTTACGAGGAAAAAAACCAACCCCCCATCATGTGTCTTCCATGGGACTTCGCTGGTTAACAGCACCATTGATTTTACTGTCATTATTTTGTTCAGTCTCATGTTTTGATCTCTGATTTAAAACTATGTTCTATGGGAGGGTCCTACCAGTGTCCTGTATTATCTACCGTTATAGCTACTTGCAGCTTGTGCTCAGTGGAGTGCCTCAGTGTTTGTTACAATAAATATCAGGCCACTGACCGTAACATCTCTGTGTGTTGAAATTCTTACCTTCATCAGAATGGCATTTAGAAAGGTGTAGCTTTGGGCTTGTAAGAAAGGGAGTGAGAAAATGAATGCAGCTTTTGGAAATAGCAATGCTGGAGAAACCTTTCTGGCTTCTTTCAGAAATACCACCGTTCCAGTATAATTCATGGCCAGTCATCATATAGCAAAACTGTGGGGTACACTTAGTTTTAACAAGTGTTTGCACCCCTATCTGTCCACCGTTATTAAGCTTGTGCTTAAAAGTTTTGGCAACAGTCAGGTCTGTTTTGGAGCCAGGCATAAGCCCATCCTAAAGACTGTTTGAGGAAGAGTCAGCTCAAGACATCAGCCCACCATGCCTGGAGGCAGGAGAGAGTGTAGAGAAGGGAGAGGATTGCTGAAGACTTTCTAAAATATGAAAGACTATACCCTATAGGGTTGAGTGATACGTGTCTAGGCGTTGTGGTCATATCACTTAGTATGGACATAACACTGCATGGAGCTGTGAGAAAGCCTAAGGATATACAGGATTAAAATCTGATGCCTTTAAGGGTCTGCGGTCGCTTTGTTTTTATTTGGGGGTTGTGTTTTTTTTTTTTTTTATATAAACTTCATACTCCTCCTACAGGAGCTCCCGTGACAACAGTAAGCATAAGGTCTTCTGGAGAATCCTGCTTGGCTGTGGTGGTGTGGACAGACTGTTGTAGCTCTGAGGTTGCTAAGGCACTGCAACTCTCCCTGAAGAACTCTAGGAACAGAAAAGGAAAGGTAGAGGGAAAGGCATACCTGCTCATAGACAGACATCTGGAGAAGGGAAAAAGAGGCACATTTGTGACCTCAGACTTCCCCAAGAAACTTGAAGGAGCCCCAGGAGGAGAAGGTTGCTCTCCAGAAGAGTTGGCAGAGCAAAGAAGGCAGAATGAAGGAATTCATTGGCTCAAATGACTCTGGCACTGGTCACAGCTCTGGATGCTGCTGGTTAGATCTCATCATAAGCATGTGTGAAAAAAAGGCCCACTGGCCATGCAGAAAGACCATGTGCACAGGCTGTGCAGGAGACTGGAAGGTGGTATTGCAGAGGAAGAAGGGGCCAGGACTGAAATTCATCCTGAAATTGCCGTCTTATGAAACCCACCCTCTCCTTTGGATTTGGGATTATGATGGCCAAGGAGGACTGCAGTTTGACACCCTGGCCTCCAACCCTACATCTCAACCCCTCCTCTGACATGTGGATTTTCAGTGCACACTGTCTTAGTCTTCAAAAGCACCTTCATAAGGGGACACAGGCAGGAAATGGCCACCGAGGTAACAGCTTGTGTAGTTGCAGAGCTGTATAATCAAAAGTAACACAACAGCAGTAAGTCAAAATACTTCATCACAGTGAACCTGTCTCTCCCTAGGAAGTCCTCTGGATGATACTAACCTTGAAGTTGACATTAGATTTACAGCTCAATTCCCTTGGGTAATGATGCTGATTACATCCATACTAAAAGAGCAAAGTAAGTTCACTTCCTTCCCCTCTGTAGTGAGACTTCACTCACGACTGTCACAAGGAAAGCCTATGACAGGTCCCTGAATTGCTTTAGACATTCGGCAGCTGCAGAGCTCTTTCTAAAGGATAGAAATCTCTCCACTGCTCCAGAGCAGCTGACAGCTGAAGAAAGATGGTCAGCTAAATTCTTTGTTGTAGCCACTGCATACACCAAGATAAGTAGAGTGATTAAACTGATTTATAGTGCTTGGATACCCAACTGCTTTTCTCCCAAAAATAAGATCTGCAGAGCCAGTACTCAATTGCTTAATGAAATGAACCACCAACCTTCTATTGACAGCAATATTACTGAAATGTAGGCAGAGGGATCCCAAACTGTTGATTGAAGGCACATTCACCTTTCACATGTGGCTTGCGTAAAAAATCCTGGGGCTCAGACTGATTGAATTTGCTGGGACAGGTATTCAGTGTGGGACTCATCTGCCTATCAGTAGGTAGCTACAGTGGAGCTGCCTACCTCTGAGTTACACTACGGGCTCCTTTCTAGCCCATGTAGGTCTCGTCTATCACTCAATGGACTCTAAGACACAATAATCTCACTGTAGAATAGACATCTAAAATATATCAGATGAATCATCTTTGGATGTGTATTTACCTTCAAACCTAATCTTAAACTGCACTTGCAGCTAAGGTTGCCCAAGAACCAAGAAAACCAGGCACGTAGTAAATGCACTTAAATGATTAGCAAAAGCCACAAGCACCTTATCCATGCTGTTAGGCAAAGTCCCTGCCCTGCTCTAAGCTCTTCCCCTAATTGCTATGTTAACAACTTGCACACTTACATCAAAGGGTCGGTGGTCACCAGGTGAGTCATGATGAAGGAAAGGGGCAGGGAGGAGGGCTTTTCATACTGCTTTTGTTGGCTATCACTAAAGCATTTATTCCCAAGGCCTTTTGATAACCAGAGGTAGGGATAATTTTCAATGATGTACCAGCATTTGAATTAAAACTGCAAAGCTCTTGGTTTCTTGGTGTTTCAGCGGGCATTTGGCCACCAGCAAGGCTGGGAACAAGTGCTGCTGGTAAATACACTTGACAGGGAGCATTCATAATCAACACAGCTCAGCACAACCTTTACAGGCACATACCTGAACGAGATTGCCTGAAGCAATCCTGTTCAAGTACATTTACACTGCATATAAATCTGACACAAGATTTTACCTCCTTGCAATGATCCTAAAGAGGCAGTGAGTTTTAGGGGCTACTCAAGGCAGTTCATGAACGGTAACCAGATCAGGACTCAGGCTGAAGGCTATGATGCAGGCTTAGCGTGTGCCTGGGGCTACGAATGTACCAACATATCTACTACAAATGTATTATTTAGCATATATAATAAAGGCAGGTCAGGCAGTAATCACTGGTTCCTAGTCCCTGTGGCACAGACTGGGTTGCGTGCACCCTGCCTGGGGCTAGCTCCTGTTAGAGAAGACCAACAACATCCACACTACGTAGGACCTGGCTCTGGGCTATCAGAATACTGTTTTTGGGGAAGGAAGCAAACAAGGGAGCCTTGTCCATGCAGTTTTCAGGGCACCTTCTCTGGAGAGTACACCTCTAGAACCATACCAAATGTTGTGTCAGACAGAGTTAGGGAGGCCCATGGCAGAGCCAAGGAGCCAGCTAATGACCAAATGGAGTGGAAAATCAGAGGTCCACTGCTTGCACCCCTTCTGTGAACCTTATATTTAGCAGTAGATGTGAACTCTGAGAGGCCATAGTTAGACCTTCAGCATACCTGTATAAACCTAATTTTGGAGGTTGCTAGATTGAGTAATTCCAGTGATTCACTCAGGAATACTCACTATTTTAAGTATGTGTTTGAGTATCTTGTCCTATTGAGTCTTTATGTCTTATTCTGAGAAAAATAGCTCTGGTGTCTGAGATAACACAGCATATTGGTGCTAATCCACAGTACTTCTCCTCCCATGCTTTGGCTCTTGGTATTTTAGGAGAGTCAGACAGCTTTCTTTGGGAACAGAAATGCAGCCAACTATTACCATATGCTGTGTGGGTTCCCTCTTTCCGCTCCTCAAAGGAACTGACAGCCTGGCCTGGCCAGAAAAACAAAACAGTGTACTTTACACACACAAAAAGAGGTTTTAAAGGTTTTGTTCAGGATCAGAATAAGAAAATGAGATCTTACATAGGAAAATTCAACAGAGAAACCTCAGAATAGCTCAAAACTTGGGACATTGGTTACCCATCTTCCTACTTGAGTTGAAGTACCATTCTTCCTTGGTTTCTCCTCTGGCTGTGAAGGAGCTTTAGCTGTTGGGATATTGGCCATTCCAAAGAAAGATATCCTTTTTGTCTAAGAGTCAACCTTTCTGTACTGGAGAGATGGTTTTGATTAGCCATTTTCTAATGAAAAATCTTTTTTTTTCCCTGGTATTCTGTGAGGCTGAACATTTTAAATTATGGTAGCTGACTTGTGCACTCTCCTCTTTCCTTTAAAAAGGGCAGTCAGCTCCCACTTACGGATTCTTAGATCACCCCAGACTTGATCCCACCACCCTTGTGCAAACATCCATGTATTAACGTCAGCGGGAGTTGTACATGTGGAGAAGAGAAAAGCTGTACCTGTAAAATATCTGTATTGCTAGTGTGAGGATTACTGTTCTGGGTTTCACATAATGTCTTCATTCCTTTTAACTACATCTTCTGCTCTCCCAGAGGGTATCATTTGGTTAGCTACTTATCCGACATCAAAGGTGTTCTTCTTCAGATGTTTACAATGCCAACACCTAACTGAATTCCTGTCCTCCTGAAAAAGGCATGTGTAAGATAATGTACTGCTGAGTGCAGTTGACTGGAGTGCAGCTACCTGGGCTGTGGGTTACCCATGCCAAAGCTTCAGAGCTGGCTCGGTTCTAACTGTGGTGTTTGAGGAAGCACATGGAGATACAGCTGTATTGTTTCTAGGGCCAGAAATAAGACCATTCAGTTTTGGGCTGTGACAACTTGAAATAGAAACCTGATGGGAATAAAAGTTACTTTGTCTAGAGCTGGAACAGGTACCCGTCCTGAGTATTGCTTGGACCAAGGTCTGGACTCCCACCATATGGTTCCACATTCAATCAGCTCAGACTGAGCTGGGATCATTAGTTCCAACCATGATGGATCAAGAGAAATGCACCTTCCTAGTTCCTGCTAGGAATCACAACCAAGATAACAAACCCTCTGCCGGAATCACCTTCAAGATAACTGTGCAAGACGCTGAGGCTATGACAGGTCTCAGGACAGCCAGGTTGTCATCTGGAGCTGGTTGGAGTACACTGACTCCTATGACCATGGGGAGTGGGGGACAGGAGAGAATAATGCTTTTTGCCACGTGGTGCCATGCAGTCAGGATGTGGGACTGAGACTGGGAAATTGCTCCAGAATCCCTTGGTACAGGCATAACCTGAACATCTTTACAGCAGTGAGTCTGCATCCCAAACCGCTGGGTTTGGGTCAGAAAAGTCCTTCTGAATCCAAACAGCCTCTGCCTTGATAGCTCAGTTACCAGGCCATATTTGAATTGGTCCCACAAATTTGCAGTGTGCCTTGGCTTGTAGGTGATTCCTTCAGGACCATGTAGCATGACGAGCACAGTGCGGTGAAAATCTAGTGACTACGCAGCAGCCTGCCTGGTCCTGGGGTCAGCAGGGAACAAAACTGGCAAGCTTGAATGACCTCATCCATCCCAGGATACCAGTGATACCTGGGATTTGCTGTTATCCAGAGTGTTCCAATGTACCAACAGTCCAAATGATGGAGTGGTGACTATGCTGCCATAGTCACATGCCAGTTAGTGAGACATAATAGTTATAACTAACACAAATCTCAACTGTTAGTGATAAATATGGGCTGAGTAACAGCTAGATGCTTCTTCAACCTCACACTTAGCGATTAATGTGATCGATACTACTGTAGCAGGCTACATGTAATCTGATAGATTAGAAATTTGCTTTTTCTTATAAATATACCACTCATTTTGCACTCATTCTACTCCTTCTACCTTCTAGATTAAGCTTTTTAGGAAAATGAATATATTTAAGTCTCTAAAAGTAAATTTGCAGTGGATTTTTTGCTTACTGCATTTTTCTAAATACACTTTGCTAAAGCTGCTTTAGTACAGTGAGGTTCATCATAAATACAATGTATTAATTAATTTTCCACTAAAAATGTGTTCAGTAACAGATCTTCACCCAACAACACCAAAGTAAATTGGCCTTGTTCAGTCAAAATGTTTTTATCCACTTGATGTACGCAAGACATGTTGAAGGGAATAATTTAAGTAGCGTGACTTATGGTTTGGAGAAAAGGCAAGGTCTAGGGAAAACAGACATCTCATTTTCTTATGAAGTTACAGCTGAGCTGCCCGTGGTTTCTCATGCGATTTTGCCATCATTAAGCTGCATTAGAATCTGTTTTTCCAGGCAGTTTTCCTACAGCTCCAACAAAGTTGATTTATGACCCATCCACTTCTACGTGTTCCAGTGGCAATATTAGCTAAGCTTCTTCAATACATACCCACTCTCACACTTTCTTAGTTAGAATAAATTTATTTACTCTATATGCTTACCTGAAGTGTGGTCTATATTCACACTTTATTCCCCTTATCATATACAGATAAGGGGAGGAAGTTAAAGGAATATTTCTTAGGCAGTTTCCTTCACTTAGATCTTAAAATAATATTGCCCACTTTCCTTACAGAAAAAAAATAAATCCTTCCCTTCAGGAGTGAAGGTCCAGGGTCCTCACTTTTCCATCTCCCCAAATTAAAAGCACTTACTCATAGCACCCTAAGCTATAAAACTAATAGGCCAACGATCCTGCTGTGCTTAGTAGAGCGGTAAGGTCTAATGATGCCCGCACGGACTGTAGAAATGGTTGGACTCCCAGCACATCTAAATGCCCAAATTAGATGAGATTAATTCAGGCCGAGGTGCAAATGTGGCACAACACTTCTCGTTCACACCTGCAGCAGCTGGTAGGTTGATTTGTGTGCTGCCTCCCTCCTGCAGGCACACGGACCCCATCTAACCAGGAGCACCGCTGCCTGTCCCCTACCCCCTGTGCTGCCAGGGCAGTGCTTGGCCCAGCAGGTAACAGGGAGTGTGTCCTTCATTGGGGGGTGATGGAAGAAAGGGGAAAGGATGCCAGCCCTTCTCCTTCCTCTTCCTATGAAGTTGATGATGATGAAGGGGAGAGGGGAATGGATTCTCCTTTTTCCTTCCCATGGGAAATTAATTCTTGGTCTCTGGAATTAGACACCTGGGTGAGGTGCCAGCTGTATGTGGCTTCCCCTTTCACTGGGACTAATCATGGAGTGAGCACTAGAATTGCAGTTCCAGTGTGGCCAACTCAAAATACAATTTGAGAAGGGAAGTCAAGTGACATCATATAAATGGAAACTGTAAGCCACAGAAATAAAATGTCCATAATCTACATTTTGAACCAGGCAGAAGAGAACTGTGGGGATGTTCTAAGCATGAAATATTTTGTCGAAAGCTGTAGAAAGGAGTCTATTTGTCTCAGAGTGTGAGCAAAGCCTGCCACTGGAGGAATCATATTTTGTTATTTTTTTCCTGCATTGTGTGTTTGCTACCCTCACTTTTGAAAGCTTGCTGCTCTCTGTGTGGTACCTGAAACATCCTGCACGGCTTTCAGATGCATTAACTGTGAAGCTGGTAAAAATAAAAGAAAAAAAGACAGTGACAGACAAGAGCGGCAAAAAAAAAAAAAAAATGCCAGTGGTTTGCACAGAGAGGGGAGAGAGCAAGCAATACAAGACAAGGTGCAGATAGACATAGCTCGATGATTTCTTTCCGATTCTGTTGATGCCTGATAACTGACAGAGCTCCACTCTCACGAGTAAACAGGGAAAAGAGGAGGGAGAGAGAGCGAAATAAAATCGGACAGAGAAGGCTCAGTTGTTATTCATTTCAATAATTTTCATCTCCCAACGTTAAGCTTTTGTATCTTTGTTATTCTAGTGGTGATAGATGGAGAGGTAAGAACATGGAAACCTAAGATTTATCATCACTTATCTTCGTAACAAAAGACAGGCAAAATCGCAACTTTCTTATTAAGACAGGATGATAATGGGTAACGGGGATAAGTGGTTTCCAAGGACACCGCCTTCAGAAGGAGGCAGGCTTTGCAGTGCCAGCTTGGCAGAGTGCCAGGAAGCACTCCCTCTGGGTCAGCAGCACTGCACGTATTTGCTGGTCTTCATGGAGGGGTGGTCTTGCTGGTGCTCAGGAAGCTAATCCCAGTGTGGATCATGCCTCTGTCTCCCATTGCTGGAAAATGAGTGGTTACACTCCCAGGGGCATGAAGACAGTGGGCTGTTGGGTGGTCCCTTGAGATTTGTAACCCTATGCTACCCATGTCTAGAGGAGCAAGTTATTTTCACCAGTGACTGAGCCAACTACTCTTAGGCATCTTGGTTCATTATTTTGAATGGAGGGAAGGGTTAATGATGAGCCTACACATCCTCTTGTTTGAAACTCTGGTTGCGCTTCAGAAAAAAGTCTGAATACAATCTATCTTGGGACATGGAAAAGTCCTGATTCTACTACACATTTAAGCACATACATAATTTTTCAGCAAATGTAGTATAAGCTGTTGCTTAGACAGAGTTGAATTAGGGCCAAGTTTCCCCCTTGATGCTAGATTGCGATTTATTTTTTTTTTGTTACAACCCAGTAGAAAAGAACAAGGCAACATTTTTGCTAATAACCATATTAGAGGATCTCAGAACTGCTCATAACAATTCCTCTTTGATTTTCTAGTAGGACTAAAAAGGCAAAAAATGGCAACGGTGCTCTTTATCTCCTCCACAGTTGTTTAATTTCTGTGAGATATGCCTTTTTCTTTCAGAAAATCAGCAGATGCTTTTTGAGGAATGGACAGTATTCAAAGGCTTAGATAGTAAATTCCTACATTGCCAAGATGCATCTTATTTCAGTGTCGCATCTTCTTAAAGTAAGTGGAGATGAAGTGAAGACAAGGTCTTGGCAAAGTTGTGTTGACAGTATCATGGACTCTTAATGTAGAAGATGGCCTTAATGCTAGAGGATTTATGTTCTTTAGAAAAAGAAAGAAATCATATTGGAAGTGGACTCACGTAATTTCAGTTCAAACTGGGATGAAATTCTTCTCTGATACCCTTTTCTTTTGAGAGCTTAAGCTGAAACCCCTGTTCAGATTCATGTCATTACCTGGTCAAACATGACTGCATGGAGAACATACTGCCTCTCCAAGGTAATGCCCTGTTTCCTAAAAATGCAATAGGCTGCTGAATATTACAGGCAGTGACAATGACCATCTGTCTAATTGCAACTTAATAATAAAGTTTGGTCGTACAGTTGGGGCAACTCATGCATCCTTACAGCCCTAATGAAACCAGGTACAAGATCAGTTTCATGAACTCACAGGACTTAAAATACTAAATGGATCATTGGATCCCTTATTTTGACCTCTTTTGTGTCCCTCACCATTCCAGTTCACAAACAGATAATGTTGTTTAGCCCAGAAGTTTATGTCTGATTATAACATTTATTCCAGAAACCTGTGCTGGCTCTAAGGACAAACAAATGGAAAATCCATCATTTCCTTTGGAATTTTTTTCCAGCAGTTAGACTGTGACTCTAATAAAAAACATGTCCTTCTTTTAAATTTACCTTTGTTTTCAATTCCAGACACTGGTTCTTGCTATTCCTTTCTAGCTGTAAAGAGCCCTTTCAGAAGCAGGACTTTTCTTGCTCGTCGATACTCCAAAAACAACAATCCAAGTTGATTCTAATCTCTTCCATTAGCTTAATGGGTGGACTGAAGCATCCTGGTTTAGGACACTTTCTCTAACACAAAAACGGTTTCTGTAGCTTTCATCTGCAAACCTTTTCAAATTAACAGAGTGTGAAATATGGATCAAGAGCTATCAGAAACGAACTCAGCAGATGGAGCTTTCCTATTTGGTGTCTGTCATAATTTTTCTTTCTTTTCCTCTTCAGAATATATTGCTTTAGTGGAGAAAAGCAAATTTATCCAAAAAATTCCCATAACGTATCATGTGTAACACATCAACTGTACTACAGCACAGGCACATAGACTCTTATGTGTGTTGAACATACTGCATCTACTGCACAATGTACAAGCTGTATATTTGTTCAGCGTCGCCTGGATGGAAACATGGACCCTTGGCAATTAGTTTGCTGTCGCATGATTTAGTTGTAGCTGAAGCTCCTGCTTCTCCATTTAGAGTGGGACCACCTCAGACCTTTGCAATTCAGCAGACGCGTAGGTGTCTGCAGTCTGTATGTCCATGTGTTGTGAGTCATATGGCTAATCCCTTCGCAGTTTAGATGAAAGTCATTCTTGCTACTGGAAAGAAGTTGAATTCATTGTTTTCAGTCCTAACTTTCTGGAAATTCAAAGTTTAGTCCCTCAGCTTCTTCACCGAAGGAAGAGTATTATTGAGGTGACCGAAAAGGAAGAGAATGAAACTTGATGCTGCAAGTTTATGGCCTACAGGTGCTTTATTCAGGAGAACTTCAGCAACAGCATCAGAGGAGAAACACACTGCTCCTACACAGGTGCTTAAAGATTATCTACAATTTGTGCTCCCTGTGTAGACTCTGTGTGAACAGCTAAATGAAAACCTTTTGTCTTTGATATCTAAGACTACCCGACCCAATAGTCTGTAGCAACTTTAAGAAGCAAGTAGTAAGTCTTGGAAGTATTGAATTTCAACTCAAGGGACTGTTTCATTAAAAATCCTTCTGACTTCAAAGAAGGTTTAAGATA
>NW_009648785.1:963709-991215 GCF_000708025.1 Charadrius vociferus | reverse complement strand
CATTACACATATTTTATATTCAGAGTCCTCAGCACAGCGTGGCCCTGCACCAGTGGAGACCTTTTCCATAAGGCCCTCATTCCATAAGGCCTGCTAAGCAGCCCAGATACATACAACAAGATTATACAGTAAAGTTTTCCTGTCATTCATTAGTTTATCTGAGCTATTACCTACAGAGCTTCCACATCTTCTGAAGATTTACTAAGCAAAGGCTATATTTTTCAGATAATAATTTACTTGTTATGAAGCACTCAACTGTTTTCTCTTAGTGGGGCATAACTATTTTAGGAGGCAGTCAGTAATTTTGCTTTTTTTTTGTTCAGCAGTGTTTAGCTGTACACACCCTTCATTTCTAATACACAGATTTTGCAGTGCAAAGGAAAATCACTGAAGGGGCCAGTGAACAGGTGAAAGTTCCGAGATCACAGAATAGTATTTCTTGCCTAGTTCTACCAAAAATATCACTCCTGGAGATCTCAAGCTTAGACTTTTTCTGAAGAAAAAAAAAAAAAAGAATAAATTAACTCAATTGTGAAATACTATTGAGGCAGCTGGAATTCAGCTGCTAGAGCAGGCTCTGGTAAACTGTGTAACCTGTTTTGTTATCTTTTGAAGACAAGAAGCGTATAATCCATGGGTTTAGAGTCAGGATTTGAAACAAGATCTGCAGATAAGGAAAGCTACAGATGTAAAACCAGTGTAATTGCTTCATACACACCTTCGGCTCCCTGGTCCCCATTCCAATTAAGAAGTCTGAGCTGACTACTACTTTTGGAAATCACACTGCATTAGACTCTGGGAATCCATCACTGCCTTGGTCAAGTCCTTAAAACAGAATATCTGCTCCACAGAAAGCAATTGAACCGTCAACCTTCTCGCCTTAATTTCTGCTCTCTGGTCCCCCATTTTAAAGCCCTCTGGCATTCAAACTGCAGGATTTTCTTCCAGGTGTTTCAGAAGCTCCAGCTGGATCTGTCTGAAGGAAAAATTCCCTGTCACCTGAACAATCACGTGGCTTTGCATGTACATTTGTTACCTTCTTGCTCTCCTTAATTAAGTCACAGACCCCACATACGTAACCAGTGTTACTTTTCGTGAGTAATGCCTGTTTTTCAGTCCACACACAGTGGCCCATGAGAGGGAAGGAACTCTTGTTGCTATTTTACTTGAGCAGAACCTCTGCACACTACAGTAGATCATCTTCTTTCCAGGAGGGCTGGGATGGAGCAGAGATTTGGGCACAGGCTGCAAAGGCAGAGGGGTGAACCACTCAACGATTTCGTATTGATGAAGAGTTTCTCTCAGAGATCTTTGAATTCAGTCGGCAGATTAGTACATTCTGTTAAATCTGTCTGTATTATGCAGTCCTTGTAAAATTACTGTGCTTAGAGAATTAGCTAATCAATCCCCTGTCTGAGCGACAGAGCACTCAATCCCCATTCTGCCTACAACATTTTACCCTTTAACTTTTAGTTTCATCTGAAAAGGTAAAAAGCTGGCATGCAGCTTAGAGAATGTTTAAATTGTTTAAATATAACATACTCAAAAACAGATAAAATGCATATTGTTTTAATGTTTTTTTTTTTAAATAAAAATGTAAGGAATGCCAGCATGGTTAGAGAACAAGGTAAAGAAAGCTATTAGAAAAAAAAAAAATTTTTTAGGTAGCTGAGATTGTGCTTGTCACCCCCCCCCCAATATCATATATTCTGTCAGAGTAAATGCACAAGCAGATTGCAAATGAAAACCAATACTGAATAATAACTGAATGTTGTTTTTGTTTAAATCTTTGAATAACCTTTTTGGACACATCATTTGCAAGAAGGTTGGAGTGCCAAAAGATGATCAAGGCATAACAAGAGCTCTTAGAAAAAATAAGGCCAAATAAGACCACTGACCTAGTGAGGCATAACAAAAGGCATAGACTAGATGGTATTCACCAAAAACTAAAGGTACTGAAGTATAAAATAGGTGAGCTACTAGGTAATGCCTAGTCTTTTGTTTAAAACTCTCTTAATACCGGAAGAGTAGATGGCCATATGATGACCAAATAAGAAGCTGATTTAAAAGATGGTGGCAGAAGAATTAGGGAATTTTAGCTTTGGGGAAGGGTGACATTCATATGGGCAAATTGGCAGAAGCTGTAGTGTAGAACAAAACTAGCAGCCACATGAACAATACCAGAAGTATATTAGGAAAAGTCAAGAATTCTGTAGAAAAAAGTTCATGCTGCTCAAGTCTTTTAGGGTACTTTGAAGGAATCTTGTCTGTGGACAAAGGACTCTAGTCAGATGATAAGATTTCCTTACATTTCCTAAAGGCTTTTGAGAAACTGTTTTACCAGACATTCTTAAAAAACTTAGTTGTTTTCATATATAAATGAGAAGGTCTTTGCATGGATGAGCAGCTAGCTGAAAGGTAGGAGTAAAAGGGCTGGAACGTCTGGAGGTGTCACGAGTGCCGTCCTACGGATGGTTCCAGCACATGCACTTTTCAAATTATGCATAGAGGATGTGGTGAAGGTTTTATCAGTGAGATGGGGAAGCTTGCTGATATTTTATTATTCAGAGTAGTAAAAGACAAGCTAACTGGAAAGAATTGCAGAAGAATTACAGTATTATGTGACTACGTGTTAAAATGGCAGATAAAATTTAACACCTAAGTGTGAAGCGATGCACTTCATTTAAAAAACTCAAAAACCCCCACAATCTTGACTTTGTGTGCATGATTATGGGCTCTGGGCTAGTTATTACCACTCAAGAAAAACATCTTGAGGTTAGAAAAGTCACTTTCATACAACTATTAACTGGATGCTCACTAGCAATCAAAAAAAAAAAAGGCAAAAGAATAGAGAATAGAACAGAAAGCATTATTTTTCCATTGTATGAATCCGTTAAATGATCCCACGTCTAAAGTAATGTTTACGACTTTAATCCCTTATCTTGAAAAGGATATAGATAATTGGAGAATGCTCAGAGGAGGTTGCAAGGGTGAATAGAAGTACGAAATTATTTCCATACAAGAAGTGACTAGACTGAGTGAAACCACTGATGCAAGTTCTGAATGTCACAGTGGAAGTGGCAAGGTGATGATTGCACACAGGTCTCATAACACAGGAATTAGACATCATCAAGAGATGATGTGAGGTGTCAAGTTTAAAAAAAAACCACAACCAAGTGGGTACTTTTTGCACAATAAATATTCAAGCCATGGGAGTTTTGCCAGAGGTATAGGTGTTTTAAATGCTAAAAGCTTGCACAGAGTTAAAGAAATGGTTGTACAAGTTCAGGGGAGAAAAATTTATGAAGTGCTGTTACACAGGTGCCACCCCAGTCCTAAGGTTTCCCTGCACCAGGCATGGTGGGAGGTTGGGTGAGGCTGGCAGCTTGGTGGGAGTAAGGGTGACCCCCGCCAGCCTGAAGAGGTCTGAGCTGCTCCCAGTAACGCTCCTTTGCCCTGGCTAGAAAGTGCCTGGGGGTCTTTAACATTAATGAAAATCATGCCCTTTGTATTCAAAATGAGGATGAAGTTGCTGCGTGATTAAAATATTTTAATGGCAGGAAGTCCGGAGGGAATTTGCAGCTTCCTTCATAGCTGATTTTCAAACACAAACATTTTAAAAAGCAGTAATGTATCTGTATAACGCACCGCTGATTTACAGCCTAAATGACAAACATTTTTGGGTTTTAAAAATCATCTCTTCTATTCCAATTTTCTCTGTATCCTTCAGCAGATGTATGCACCACAGCCTGAGAGACAGTACTAGCCCTGCTGAAGGATATTTTGATGAAACAGCCACTGCAAATAAGTGTATTACCGCAGCAAGTAAAATAATGTGAATACAGCAAGGTGCAAAATGGCACACTCAGCATTACCATATATATTTACCCAGGCTAGAGCTCAGTGTAAATAATACATAAGGAATGACTCCTTACTGTATCCTAAGGGAGGAACAGTGGTTACAACAGATCATCTTAATAGGACATAGTGTCTAGCAGGCCCTGGAAAATTCCTTCTGTAAAACTTTTGCTCTACTGTAAAGACGTGCTTGCCTATGACCTAACTTTTACAACTGTTTGGGTCACCCATAAAATGCCTTTTCTGCAATATTTATTTACAGATAACTCATCTGAATTTACATGGAATTGCAAAATGCACAGAAAGCTGTTCAACACCAAAGCTCTGCCATGGAAAGCTTTCCCTCATCCACCGTCCTATTTGGTTTTTGTGTATGGAGAATCAAGGTGACCATGATGCATCTGGGATGCCAAGAAGCACAATGGAAAGGTGACAGAGAAAGCTGATTACAGGACTGAACACATGGGTGATTACTGGGACCATGAAGAGAGGAATAGGGTCAGTATCACTTACTGAACAGAAGTGATCAGAGGAAGATCCATAAAAAAAGCAGAACAAAAACACAGATACAACGATAGTTAGAAGAGAGTTGTTACTGTAGGAGAGTATAGGCCATAAAGTGTCAAAAAAGACTGAGAAATAGCATCAGATGCAGCCTAAGCATCACGGAGGACAGGGAGGGGATAGAGACCTAGAGATGTGGCCAAAAAAAATTGTCAGTGAGTGTTCAGGAAGAAGCTGAAGTTAGGTGAAGAGCAAGCCAGAATAATGGCTGTGGGGATATAAACTTGGGTTCATTGTTGTCATTAGCATTCCCAGTGAGTTGAGAGGAGAAGGAAACCAAGAAGGTGATAAGGTTATCAGGGAAGCAGGTGAGTACAGCCCTGGTAACGTCCTGTATGTGATGGGTAATGGGTTATAAAGTCAGCTTAGGCTGTGAAATGATACAAACACTGCTATTTCCCTCAGAAGTATTTGAGTATTGAAGGAGTGGGCCACTTGAGGAAAGGAAGCTGTGACAGAAATAGACAGCCAATAGCTGGGAATGCAGGACTTGGAGAAAAGAACTGGGAATACAGAGCAAAAGACCTCAAAGTCAGAGCAAGAAAATCAAGGGAGAGGGAAGGAACGAAAGACAAGAAGATCATGAAGAAGGAAAGATGGAAGAGGCTGCAGTTGTTAGGCACTTTGTCATGGTTTGATAGTGTGGGATTCAATCTGGTAGCTGAAATCAGAGCTGAAGGAGCACAGGGCAAATGTGTAGGAAATTCCTCCAATGTCCCTGAGACCTCGCTGGGAGAACCCATGCACCAGCACAGGTTAGTCAAACCTGGAATGTAAAATGAAGTTTTGGGAAGAGATAGAGCATGTAAGGGGGAAGCAAATGGAAGAGAGAAGGGCACAAAGCATCAAGGACAGAGAGCAGACCAGAGAGGAGAAGACTTGGTCACTGAGCCAACACTTCATCCTCCACAGAAGAAAAAAGCCTGAAGCCACTTGTTACTCATGTTGTAAAGCGTGTGGCATGGAAAGTAACTGAGAGGGAGTCATAATCACTGTAGAATCACCATAAATGATGAAACATATGCCCCCCCCCCCAATGATCACATTAGCAGTTGAATCACTCAGTTTCTTCATTAGTCTGTGCTGAAAAAAAGAAGGGAAAAAAGGGATTGTGGTTTTTTTTATAAGAAGCTTTTTTTCTGAACAAGCAAGAAAATCACAAACAAGCATCCCAGAAGAGAGTTCCTGCACAGAACTCATTGCAGGTTAGTTGTACATCATTTTATATTAAGCGTTGGACATATTGTAGAGGGACCCACTTGTTACCATTTTACATTTCCCAGTGGAATGATGTTTCTACACTGATTCCTTTCTCTTGACAGCTCCAGTAATACTCTGGATGTGATGGGTAATGGCTTGTAAATTCTGCTTAGGAAAAAAAACCCCGCCTTTAGTTTGGTGTTGTGGAAAAGATATTTTTCTTCCACTCAGACGTGTCTTTGCACACAGCTGCCAGAACCCATCTACTCAGCACAGACATGGGCAATGGTGGGGGAAGGGGACACGGGAGATTCCTTTTGCTTTCCACGAGCAACAGTCGGCATTTTGAGGCACATCTCTGAGATGAGTTTAGGGGAGGGGTTTAGGGAACATGAGGACAGTCACTTGCTCTGGATCTTCTTCAGCTGAGAAGAGTCATGGCTCCTCTTTTTTATGTCAGTAGAAAGCTAAGGTTTCTCTGAACAGAAATGGGTCTTTGTTCTCTTTGTGCCATGTAACAGGAAAAGACAGTGGTGCTTTCTTTTCCATGGTTGGTCCATTAAAACCTGGTTGGACTCTATCAGTTTTCAGCCGTTTAGGACAATATTTTTGATTGCAAGATTGAAGGGATGGAGCAAATCAAGTCTGGAGAAAAACAGCACCCTCTCTTGGTCCCCTGCTTCCTTCCCAAGCCTGGAAGAACATGTTTGGCCTCATGTAAAATAGAGAAAGATATGCCCATAAGCTCAGCAGTCAGAGCCCGACTATAACATGAGTAACATCTCCTAGCACTATTTCTTAGCTTTTCTTCCCCTGTTGAGGAATTCTTCATCACTGAAGGGCAAAGCTGGTGCCAGGCACTGCTGTGTTTTCCCCAGGGCTATCATTAGTTATCCTTTAGGTAGCAAAAACCTGTCTGCACACATGTAAGAGGGAGCACCAGGGAGTACAACTGGTGGGTACTATGCTGAATTTGGGCGTAGGAGACTTTGCTCTGGGTCCTGGTTGCAGCAGCCCTCTGCAAAGAGTAAGTCACTCGTCTTGCATATCCAGATCCTGACCAAAAGGATGGGCATAGCACCGGGTAATATCAACAGTTTTACAAGAACAAAGAACTTAAAGAATTTAAAGCATTTAAAACTTAGTAAAAAATGATTATATTTTACATGAGAATGGAAACAAAACAGTTGGGACTAATTCTGCTTTTCAAGCAGCCTAAACAAAGGATTGCAGTGGAGAGGAGTTAAAATGGAAAAAATCAGGGTTTAACTTTCCATATATTCTCCTCCTGTCTGAACTACTCCCATTAGCCTCTTCCTTCCATTTGTACAGCATGCTCCCAGGCCTTGCCATCCCCAGGTTTTCACAGCTGCTTGTTTTGCGCTATTAAATTAAATGCTGATTTCCCTGAGGTCAACAGTGACTTTCCCTCCACTGTTACAGCTCCCAGCATAATGGGACACAGCCCTGAGCAAAGCTTTAAAGATCCAATATGATGCAAAGTGCGTATCAGTAGCAGCAATATCACACTTTCAGTCTCCTTCTTGAGAAATTATTTAGTACGAAAGAAGACAGGAAGAATATCTTTAAAGCCAGAAGGGACTTTGTGCAAACAACTTGTAAGACCGCTGTGTAACATGAGTCCAGGGTACAGCTTTGTATTAATTCATGTTTCAGGAGCAATAGCTGTAGTTGGATTAGAACTATTTGGGCGAGGTGGGGTTTTTCTTTTTGGTCAAAGGTTGCATCTTAGTGCTAGAACATCCACCGTATGTCTCAGCAAGAACAGGCGTAGTCAAAATCCTTCTTCAACCCAGAAAAGCAGAAGTACAGCAATTCAGGAATGACGGAAAAACTGCTCCCTATTTCTTTTGCCGGAGAGTACTTTTGCAAAGCTGTGTGTTCACACACAGGCAGCGTTAGGTGATTATGAGGGCAAGTTACAGAGGTCAGCAAAAAAACAATCAGTGCAAATTTCTAATATCAATTTTCAGCTCACACTGACGAGTATGTGTTTGCATCACACATGCAAAATCTCACTTCATGGCCATCTGGCCTTCCTCAGGGGCTGCAACAGATACTCGTGTGCTTCTCCTGACTTCTGCTGTCCCCATGGAACACAGGGATCACACACTCAGGGCAGGGAGCTGACATTAAAGTAGCACACACAGCTGCAGAGGTGTGTAGAAGCACTTCTGCTGTACATTATGCATCTTACTACTATTTCAGGTAAAACTGCATGCTGGCAACTTTTTTTTTTTTTTTTTTTTTTTTTTTTTTTTTTTGACAAATAAGCAGCAAGTAATGAATGGACCTAAAAAAATCCCACAAAACGGAATGAGATTTTAACAGAAAAGCTGGGTGATCCACAGGTCATGTAACCAGTAGGATAAATAACAGATGGGCGAAGATAATCTTGAATTGGAGGCTGAACAGTGAAAATGCAATGCAGTGGCTTAAAATGATCTTGCAACGTGAAACAGTCCTCTCCAGAGCAAGGGTCAGGTCCCCAGGAGCCCTGACAAAGACCCCCTGTACTCTAGCAAGAATTTAGAGTCAGGATCCACAGGATCCAGCTCTTTCTGAATTGCAGCAGGAAATTAAGGAGAAAGAAGACAAGAAACAGACCTTTTTAATCCTGAGAAAACACCCAGGTCTTCCATTTATAGAAACAAATTGTGATATTAATGTTTAAAATAGAGTGACAACCAACCATTAAATCTGCTACAAACAGGAATAAAATTATTACGGGGTTACTGAAGTCAGCAGTGATCTAAACAGGCATGAAATGAGGATCTGAATGAATGTAGTGTTGCTTTCCTTTTCTATAGAGGCACATCTGGGATATTCACATCCCTGATACGGGAAGCAACCACTGTTTCTGGAAACAAGCCACATTATCAAGCATAGGGAACCTCCTAGGAAGGCTATTTGCAGCAAGCAAGGCGAAAGCAAAATGAGGAGCCATGGGCAGCATGACTGGCTGTTTCTTGGCTTTGTTGGAAGCTGTGTGGTTGCTTTGCTGCTTTTTTCCCTTACGCTGTGTATAACACACTCCCTGGAGAACGCGGGATTTACCCAGCTAGCTGAAGGCTCTCTGCTATTCAAGCTGCCTAATTACAAATTACGTCACATCAACTGATCTCAACCCCCACGCGGAGGGATTATAGACCATTAGGGAGTCAGATGAGACCACTAAGTCTCAATTCACTTTGAACATTTCACAGATAGCTACTAATCACAGGCACTCTGTTCTGGACAAGATATGAAGCAGGGTCATGTCTAATCTGATAAATCAGTGCATCCACTGCCATTATTTTCTGGGTAAACACAGGACATGTGGGTGAAGGCAGGTGACCTGGGCTTCCCACACATGCAGCTAGCAGATTTTTTTGAAATCAGAGTAAGTGTATCGTGAGCAGAAACTCTCTGGTAAGCTGGCAATTGAGAGTGATTTACAGGAGTTATAAGCCATTTGCAGGGTGGCAATGTAAGTCAGATGCTTTGATTTTCATTCACTTAAATTCCCTTTCCAAACAAGAGGAATGAGGCTTGCCGCCTGGAATTTTACTGCTGAAGTCAATAATTCAGTGTTGATCTTATTTATTTGCTGAAAGTATGAATCTGCTGGCTCCTGAGGATTTGAGGCTGAAGAACGGCAGTGACTGATTCTGTGAAAATTCCCCAGAAAGGCACAAATTTTCTTCTTGATTACATTGAAGTGGTACTGCCCAAACAAAACCGCAGAGGAACTTTCCTGGAATATTACTTACAGGTTTGTGGAGTGTCTGTAGCTTCTCTGGAGTCTGCTTTGCTACCTATCCCAATCTCCCAGGAAATGAGAACAAGCTGAAAAACAAAATTTCTGACCCAGGAAGCATTCTCAGATTTCAAATTTAATCTGGTACTCTGATGAAAACAGAAGCTCAGCATTATTTGTTTGTGGTTTGTGGTTGTTTTTTTCCCTTAACACAGAATAGTTTGAAATAATGTACTTGTCTTAACTAAAATATTTTTTCTTGAAAAGATCAACTAATTTTGTTTAATCAGCAATTGCTTGGTTTTATTTTGTGATTTTTAATTTTATGTTGCATCAGACATTACAATTAATTGGTCAAACCATTGACGAAAATGAAGACTTTGAATTTATAGAAAAAATTACCACTGAAAACTGGTCAAGATGGTAGGATCTCAAGGAAAGATTTTTACAAACCAAAGTGATAATGTAAGTTTTATATCATCTCCAAATACTTGACTGTCAAGTGAGTTCCTGTCCAGCTCTAAACTGGCTTCTTTGGCCTGACTTTGGGTCACATAGGACATTTTACAAGCTCTATCTGCAGATCTAGTGAAAAAACAGTGAATCCTTCTGCGGGTTTCCACAGGCACCATCTCTGCTCATGAAACTCGTGTGCTGAGAACCCGCACCATTAGCTGGTGTGGTGCCCAGGTGTTAAAGTGATGTGACCTGTGCACAATACAGGTCCAGCCTTACTTCTCAGAGGGTCTGAAAAAGCTGTTTATACTCCCCATTTATAGAGTAGCCCTGACAATGTTAAATATGCAGGATGACTGCAACCCTGCTGCTGAGCAGTGGCAGGTAGCTGGTGCATCATGTGTCTGCATTCCTGATTTTCTCTCCTGCAGAAGCACATCTACTGGTACTCCATGACAGTCTGGCTTAATGGTTACCCAGGCACATAATGAAATCACCTTGGAGATATTCAAAACCCATCTGAACGTGGCCTCAAGCAAGCAGAACTGAGCTGGCCCTGCCCCGAGATGAGGATTGGACCAGAGACCTCCAGAGGTCCCTTCCAGGCTAAATTATTCTGTGGTTCTCTTGGCACTTTGTTTGCAGGCTTCTGGCTTGCCTTCTCACCTCTTGCTTTGACATTTTTAAAAAGAAGAGGCCTTCATTCAAAGTCAGATTTCATTTAATTTGACTGCTTTTATTAAACATTCAAACATTAACAAGACTCCTCACATAAGCATTTTGTTTTGGACCAAGTACAAGATTTTATCCAATGTGACATGAATTATTTGTTACTTTCCCATTTGCAAAGGTTTTGACTTTCAGCTGAGATAAATGCTTTCCTCTTTCCCGCTGCTCCCTGCCCCGTTTTTCATTTTGGCTAATGAACTGAAAAAACAGGTCTTTGCACAGCTATGGTAACAAGCAACTATGAATCCTGAAGAGATTCCAAAGAGAGATTTATTTGAGGAAACTCACACAGTTCCACCTCTCCAGAAGCTGACTTGACTAACCCAATACCCCAGAGCTCATATCCCTGCACTCTGCATCCTCTGAGGACCTGATAGAGCTCCTCTGTCCGTCATGGGGACTCCCTGATGGATTTGTGAGTGAGCAGTCTCCTCCTTGTCTGCCAGTGGTATTTCTGTGATGAGCAGGATCATTTGTGACTCAGTGCAATTTTCTTAGATATTTGATCGTGACCTGCCTGCAGACAGAAGCCAGGCTCCCCTTGGCTTTAGCAGTACGGCTTCACAACCACAAGTGGATCGGAGCAAGGACTACAATGGCAGCGTTTTTGCTGCCAGCCCAGGGATTCTCAAAGCTGTGACTAACTGAGAGGAAAGCCTGGCAGGTTTCAAAGAGCCATTTACCAACTGTGCCCCTTTTATCTCGTTGTGGAGATAGGGGAGGAAGATAGTGATGTGTGGAGCCAGGCAGATCCAGATCCTTCCCTATTCTGATGGCTTTCCTCCGTCTTCTAAAATGGATATAAGCAAAGCCGTGATGCAATTTACTTCTCGAGTGACACGAAAGCTGCAACAGAAGACGTGTCCTGCAAGGGCAAGTATGCTTAGATATCTGGACAAGAATACCCCATCTCTGAGAACTACAGACACCTTCAAAGTGCTCTGTTCAGCTGCCAGCCAGAGGCACAGAGCAGCTGCACTGTTTAGAGTTATGCTCTAAGTGGACATTTCATGACTATGATTATTGTTCATTTTTTCCTCAGACTCTTACCTATTAGTAATATTCCTTCCCCTTGTGTCACTAGAGAAAGAACAAGCCAAACTCGTGAATATGGTTAAATATGGTTAAAGGAGAAACTTTCAAGGAGTGAAGCAGATGTATCATCTTCAGTTCTGAGCTGATGCGGTATGTGGCCTCTGAGGAGGCTGGCACCAGTATCTGCAAGCCTGGCTGGGTATATTTAGACATTTAGGCCTTCATTCAGCCAGGTACTTAATCATGTGCCTTAACATTATGCCCCCGAGTACTCCTTCTGGACCTCATGAGGAGTCATCATCTCTCTGACCTTGCTCTTGAACAAGTAGCTACCTCATTAGGTTCATCTGCGTTAAGGACCTTAACTAGAAAAAGACTTCATCTGAAAACTGAGCTGAGTGCAGGGGTGAAATCAGCCTCTGAAATCAGGTCTTCTAGTAGGACATCGTACATCACAACCAGCTAACCTGGAGAGAGCCGCACTTACGGTACAGTGGAGAGATTCATTGGTACCATGGAGACTCACCCAGGGAATGGAGGAATAGCAGCCTGCCTGTGCCAATGAATGGGCCTTTTAGAACTGCTGTACTTGTAGGTAGTGAGGGGGAAAATCAGACACCAAGGAGCCAAGACAGAGAAGGAAATGGGAGTCCTGGGACTGGAAGGTCTGGCTGTACTCAGAAAGCAGCAGATCCAGTGCTCACCAGACAGTGTTGCCTTGAACTGGATGTGAGTCAGGACAACCCTAACGTCAAACGTAGGGACTGTGAATGGACATAGATTTCCAAGTTATAAGAGTGTCCATGTAATGACTTGTATTTTCATAAAATGGGGCCAGACGCAAAAGCACAGTACAAAGTGAACATTGACACTGCATAATCAAACAAGGTTTCTGTACAAAGCTGTGATAAAATAATTTTACATTTATCATCCCACTTAATTGTAATGGGTCTAAAACTAATGAGCCTTACCTCTAAACTCCATTTAAGACAATAGTTAATTGCTTCATTTTAATAAATGTTGGCAGAATGGTGAGTATAACAATGACTGAACGCTCAATTACTACCTAGGCTAGAAAATGAAGATATACAGTATTAATGATATACACAATCTGAAAAGCAATTAGGATCCTGAAGGTAGAACAGGCAACTCACTTAAAAACAGGGTTATAAATGAACTTTCCCATCAAACATAAAGCAAAAGAGGTTTCAGAAGCAAGAAAGCTCATTGCCTGGGATTTTATTTTGATTCATTTCTCGTTCCCCTCCTCTCTATCTGTGACATGTTCAAATCCTGTCAACAATAGTGTCATGGGAACACAAGAGAGACAAGCAAAGAGCAATACATTCATGCCGAACAGCTTGTGCTGCACAGGATGGATGTATTAAGTGCATTAGAGAGCTCAGCTTTACAGCAGCACCAATAAAGGAAAGGGGCACATGGCAGATCTGGAAATTGAGGGTCAGAAATGAAAAGAAGCACGGTTGCTGAAAAAAGCCCATGGGAAAGTGGTGAACAGAATTAATCTTTGCTGCACATATGTTCTACACCTCAAAAATACAGTGGTGTATTTCTAAACACACAAAACTGTGGGGTGTGTGGATGCTGGTTCTACTCCTACTGCCCATATAAGTCACTATAAACTAACATCTTGCTCTCCCTGGTTGTGTTTCCCCTATTGGCATTGAAAGCTCTCTAGAAGAGGGCACATCTCTTTGTAAATGCTGTGTAACAGAAGCCGTTCGATCCTCAGGACATTTCTGGCATCTCCAGAACTGCATCAAGGACACCTCATAGAGGGGAACCTTCCTCATCACATGCCTTCTGAGTATTTCACTGCCGTTTGCCCCAGTGAACAGTGCTGATCTTGTATGGCAGGGGCAGGACATGGGATGGAGGGCACGTGGATGGAGGTGACTATATTTCTTCTCTCTTACACCTTCCTGTCTATGTTTTTTCTTGGGAGCAATATTATTGATTCAATGTGAGAATTTTATAGTGGCCTTCTAGTATCTGAAGGGGGCCTACAGGAAAGCTGGGGAGGGACCTTTTACTAGGGCATGTAGTGATAGGACGAGGGGGAATGGCTTCAAACTGGAAGAAGGCAGGTTTACACCAAATATTAGGAAGAAATTTTTCACTCTGAGGGTGGTAAGGAACTGGAACAGGTTGTCCAGAGAAGTTGTTGAGGTCCCATCCCGGAGGTGTTCAAGGCCAGGCTGGATGTGGCCTTGGGCAACCTGGTCTAGTGGGAGGTGTCCCTGCCTATGGCAGGGGGGGGGGGAACCCGAGGTTTTTTAAGGTCCTTTCAACCCTAAACCATTCTATGATTCTGTGTTTACATATATGGCCTTTTTCGTCAGACACTGAAGAACAAGTCTAATTTTTATCAAATTTATTCAACATTCAAATCTTTGAGTTGTTTAATATTAGGCTTCATCTCTATTTTTCCCCATTAAGAGAAATTAGATTCTTTCAAAAACATAATGACAGTTACTATAGATGGCTGTTAACTAATACATTGTACAGAACACTGTACTACCTCTCCCTTTGATTTACAAATGATTATATTCTCCAAAAGTATAGACGAAGTCCTGTTTGCATTCATTAGTGAAGCTGCTGCCTGAACTCAGGACATCTTCTGATCCATTTCCTCTTTCTTTCACAAACGTCTTTTCTTGGCAGTTTGCAGCAGTAAATTTCCATTTTCACAATTGCTTTTTTGGTTTTTTGTTCCATGACTGATTGTTCTCTGTTTATCTATATTTAATCACATTCACTATTTGATATTACTTCAGAGTCCAATTTCAAAGCCCATTATCATTTGTTGGTCTTTAGCATAATTTACAAACCAGAAAACCTTGATTTCAGTGTCATTATACCCAATGTTAATATAAACAATAACAAAGAGCTCACATCCTACAGCTGGCTTCTGCAGGGTCTCTCATGGTCATTAAAATATTTTTTAAAGAGACGGTTTCTAGAATTAGCCTAATTTTAAGCACTGCACTAATATCTCATGGCTCTATAACTCTGCCTCTTAGATGTTATTTTAATTGGAAACCAAGGAATTGGGTTAAAAGCTTTATGAATATCTTACCCAGCGTAGTGAACAGTTTCATTACGGAAGCCTTTACGCTGACAGTAGAACTCAACATGTTCTAACAAGCTGGTGGAGCATAAACCTCTTCTTATGAAATCACAAGAGTTTTCTGAAGTAGAGCCTGTATCACACATTTTGTGTCCTTTAGAAACAGATCCCTCCTCTAACCTAGTTCTGTTCACAGGAGGCAGGGCATCCTCGTCAGGCGCCATGAAGCTTTGGGGATTTTGTGCAGGATCAAAGGTGCAGCCTAAGCAGAGCATGAAAGTCCTGGCGATGGCTGCTATCACTGTCTTTTTCTTTTTTTATTAGCATGGCTGCTCAGCGGAACTGCTTTTCTGAACAAATGTTTGCAAGATGAGACTGTTTCCACTGCTTTTCATTCTCCATTTTCTGAATCCCATCAGCGAGGGCTTGTGTATCCTGGCTGGAGCAGGATGCTTGCCTGAATTAATCCTCGAAGCAATTCTTATTCAGCCAACTCTGAGACCTGTAGAGCAAGGTGGGGTTTGTGTGCTTTGACTTTTCCATGACCTTTTGATTCAGGAGCTCTGTCAAGGTATTACAACTAGCCATTTGATGGAAAACAACCTCCTTTATGTTTCTTGCCTTGTTAACAGATACACACGTGCAAAAGTCACATACCTGCACACATCATGAGTGGGGCATGATTACTACCGTCCCTGTTTAATGACCTGCTTTCAGTTATTTATAATTTTGCCAAACATCCATTGTCTCAATAAAACTCATCACCATGTGTCTGCCTCAGGCTGAATTTACACAAAAACTCTCAGGAGAGGCACCATGGCTGTTTTGAGGGGAGGGTAGAGAAAAACATGCTGCATTGCTCATGCCAGGCAACGCTTGAGACTTTTCTTAGCAGCTTTAGTACCCCTTCTCCCATTTGAAACTGGCAGGAGAGTTACCTTTATGCCAAGGATAATTGTGCAAATCCCTTGAAAAACTGTTGAGCTGAAGTTTGTGGAAGTCACCTTTTTTTTCCAGATCAGTAGAGACTTCTGAAAGTTTGACAGCAAAGATTTTCCAGTCTCCATTTTTCACTGAGGGCTCTCCAGCCTTTCAGCTCTTACCCCTCCTGAACTGCACTTGCATGTAGAAAAGGATTGAATTTGCTCTTCTCAGCTCCAGGGCAGACCCAGATGTTCTTGCAACACATTCAGCTCCCCCAATGTCAGGGGGAGGCCAGGCATGGAAACAAAAGTGTTTCTGTCTCTCCTGTGCTTCCCATGGCTTTCTCTTCTTTGCTCCCAGTACACCTGTAGTATGAACGTGGGGAGGGGAATTGCTGGGCTACACAGAGAGTCTGGTGAAAAGAGGTAATTAAATTAGGTAGAGATAAGGGAAGACAGTTAGAAGAAGTGCTTGGACAAAGAGATGAACACTAAGAGCTAGAAGAGGAGCCAAGGAAAGGGAAGGATCAAGCAGGAGAGAAGGGAAAGGAGAGACACCTGATGCATTGGTGCTACAAGTTGGGCAGAAAAGCTCTGACCACCATGGACGGAAAAGATGTTTAGAACTTCATCAGACCCTCCCACCACCAATGGAAAAGTGTGGAACCCTCTGACTAGCCCTGTGCCTTGTTTTTCAGTGCCAGTCTGCACTGGAAACAGTGACCTACTACTGCTCTACTTTATTGGTCCAAGTGACCATGACCAAAGACCACTCTATCACTCTGCTGGTTTTGGCACATGGACTGATCTATACAACACCATATGGTGAGATGTATCCTGTGTGGTGGGGAGGTTCTGTGTAAGTTTTTAAAAGATGGAGAACCTTCATGTTAAGCAAAACTTTAATTAGAAGATCATTACAGAGCCTGCAAAGTCAAACATTCAAAAGTTAGGCAATACAGATGGACAGCAGAGAGCTCTCGTTGTTGTAAACACTTATTGTAACTGAGAGACACGTAGAAGCCTTAAATCCCTCAATAATTATAAATTCTAGTGCCGTTTTCATAAAATATCTAAAAACAATGAAAAAAAAAGGTCTGTCACCAGTCATATCCCACATTCCTTTCCTTTGTGTCTGCAAACGTTTATAGGATATGGGTCAAGAATGAGCTTTAGCCTTTATTCTTCTTTTTCTAACAGAGGGGTAGAAATCTTTGACATACAGAGCAGTCAGTAGAAGTTGGCCAGCTTTACCTGAAGATGAAGGTAACCCTATCAATCTTATTAGCTGCTTTAACATCTTTGAAGATGAGAATTGATTCTTCAGCCCCCAGAGCTCACCTGTGTGGAGGGAAAGGTGAAATAACAGAACAGAAACTGGCAACTTGGAAAAACATTACAGTTTACAACTCTGTAAAGATGCTCTGGTGTGCAAAGTGATTTACTTAACAGGAGGGTTTAAAATCATGGACAGGAAAAATAAAAGACCCACATTTGAGACATATTCTGCCTCCTCTGATACACAAACTCCTACTGATTGGTTCCTGCAGAATTCAGTTTTACAGAGTCTATTTTATAGCCATAAATGGCTAGAAGGCTTCCCCAAGGCCATGTTCGGACACCAACCAGAACCCCACATTTCTGCTTTGAGGAAAGGAGAGATCTAAGCTGAGAAATGGGAACCACTCAAACCCGAGACTGTAAGGAGACAGAAAAGACCGATGTCACTTTGTCTCTCTCTAAGAGCTGAGCCAGTCTGACTATAAGTTGTGCCTTCTCCCAGGCTCTTTCAGTCATTTTGATAACTTCTCAAGGAGAGCTGCTGTAGTCAGCATCTCATCTTAGAGAGGAACACTTGAAAGGACAGCAGTAAAACTGAATTTTGAAAGGGTTGAGAATTAATGAGTCAACTTCTGAAACACTCATGGTATTTCACATTCCTGAAAAAAGAACTGGGACTGCCAAATACCTGCCAATAAGCCAGGCTAACCTAGCTCATAAATAAATAGGTAATTCTAAGGAAATAATCATAAACCTTTCTTTGGCCACATATCACTTTTGAACTTTGCTTCAACCACAGCAGAAGACAAGATTATGGATGTGTCTAGGGATGAAAAAGAAATTTACTTCCATGTAAATAGATCTTTCTTATTTCCAGTATTTAAACAAACAGTTCAAAATAGATGGAGGCAATTTTCTTTCTAAAGGACGTGGCTAAGAAGCATAGGCACCGGGTTGTCAGTTCTACGCCCTTTGCAACAAAAAGTGATTTATCAGGCAAGCAGTCTGAAATACATTTCCCGAGGCTGTGTCCTGTTACTTATTTCGGACAGTAGAAAGAATGGTTTCATGGACAGCCATGAGACAGAAATGAAGAGCAAGAGCAACTACAGTTTATTCCCTGACTATTGCAAGATTCTCTGATGGCACTGGCAAGTGATATGGTACTTAGCTTCTGTCTCAGCTTCTTCAGGAGACCACCATTCATCAGTATTTATAAAGCAGTTCAGATCTTCAGAGGGTGAGGGCAGAACTACCTCCTTCCTGGGTTCAGTAGTTATTCTGAGTGCACAGCAACTACAGTCTGGGAATTTGTATTTTTATTGAGGACAAAAGTAGCAAAGTCTCAGAGCTTTTTTTTAATGTGTTGTACACTTTTCTAGATAACTGGGGCTGTGATTCATCTCACCTAGCTTATGAACCAAGATAATCACTCTTCATGGTCACTGGAGAGACCATAGGCACTTTTGGGGCATGATTTACAATCTCCATTCATGATCTCTACCTCAGGCTGCTCAGCTGTTCCCTACCCTCTGTGGCCACCATCAACTTACTCAGATATAGATGTCTACACTACAGAATAATTTCAGCCTCATTGCCTGTTTTTTTTCAGAAGAGCTAAACACCCAACTTTTTAAATGTCAGAGGCCTGTGAAGCATGGTTGAGGTGTCTGGGTGTTGCTGGGTGTTTAGCCTACTTGTGGCTATTTCCCCAAACCCTGTTACCTGAGAAGATCATGAGATTGTGAGGAGTCATGCAAAATCTCAGTTGGCACTTCCAGGACACTTTCCCCTCAATAGACACATTCCAGGCAGGGGCACCCATTGAAACACTTCCTGCAAAATGGATGGTAAAGGCTCTGCCCTCAGAGCCTTGTCTTGGCAAATCCAGATCCCAAGTTTGCTCTTAGAAAAGAAGGTTCATCTCCCCAGTGAGGCTGGGATCCAAAGATGAGCTGGGTTTTTGACCCTCTCTTAGCCATTTCAACATCAAAGTTTAGGTCTGCAAAAGGCTGTCAGAAAGTTGAAAGCAGTGAGGGCTGAAGGAGCCTCCTTCAGAGCAGCTGTGTTAATCCTATTACAAAATTAAACTCATCCTCTCCAAAGCAGATGTGTTGTTCTGCCCCCATGGAAGTCAGTGGAAGTTTTAGATATGCTTCAACAGGGTCAGGTTTCAGCCTTTGCTCTGTTTTAACCCTTTTCCATACATTTTACTAATCCAGGTTCTCTTATTTAGCCCTGCTCAGGGGATCTGGAGAGAATCAAAGTCTAAAAAAATTATTTTCCTCCGTAAAGAGGACTGTAGCTACTTGCCTTGTGGGTGCTCAGAAATTTTATCAAAATATTTTACAATGGCCAGAGGATGAAAACATTAAAAATTTTATTTTTTGAGTGGTTTAGAAGCTACAGCTCTCCTAACTTCCACTGGCATTTTAAATACTCAGAACTTCTTGAATAAGGCCTGAGGAACAATTAACATGCAGTGCCTTCCAGCACAGTAACCAAAATCTTCTCAAAGTCACTTGTGGGGGCAATGACTTCTACGGCTCATAATTTATATTGATTTTGACATTTGAAAAAGATTTTACATTTGAGACAGCACTTAGCAGATGTTATACATTTCTCTAGCCTTCCTTGACTGTTTTGTAACTGGCTTTGTAGAAAATTGTTTCTATTTTCACCCTGTTTCACCTTTGTTATTGAAATGCTACAAGACCTCTTGGTCTCACTGCAGACTGTGCAGAGTACTTCAGCTCTCCACATCTGAATTCTGCAGCCTGAGATCTCTCTTATTTTCCTAGTTTCTTTCTTTCTTGAGCTGTGGTTCATTTCCTAAGAACTAAGTTAATTAGTCTTTGATCTTTTCTTCTTCCCACACAAACCGTCTTCTCTGATGTCAAAAACCAGTTTTCCTTCTGGAGCTGATCTTAGGGGGCTGCACAGAATGTGTGCAGACATCCCCATGGGAGATGGGGAGAGCAAAGGGACCCCTAAGCCATCAGATCAGGGCTGAGCTTTATGATCTTGCCCATCTCCCAAGTGTTGTGATGGTATCTACCTGATCAACAGACATTTTGCAGTACCCCTACACACACTCTCTGCTAGTTGTGCAAGATACTGATAGTTTCTCTATATCTACGAATGCCCTATTAAACCCTGACCTGCCTTTGCAGGTTCTGCCCCAGTCTATATCGAATGAGCTTTGTTGTCTTTCCTACAAACATCCACAGCCCAGCCATCTTGGGGAAGGATAGTTTCCTTCAGCCCAGATCTGCAATGGGACCTAAATCTCCCTGCTCCACACTGGAATTAAGTGGTTAAATGCCCCTGTGCATCTGGAGTCCTGCCCAAAAGAACACTGGCTAAAGAAGGACAAGGGCTGCGGGGAGCAAAGAGGGATGATAAGGGATGGGGAGTGCCTGTGGTAGTGAGAAATAGTTGCAAACTATTTCCAGGCTTGGTGTGAGGCCACAGGCAGAGTAGGCAGGGCTGGAGGTACCTTCGGTTCAGCTCCTGCTGGATAACCTCCTGTATGGGGAATACTGGTTGGAGTCTAACCTTCCCCCTACAGAGATATGGGGAAATAACCTCTCCCTGCTGGCGTGCAGCAGTGACACCCAGTTCTTCTGCTCTTGACATCTGCAAACTGTAAAGGTTTCTGAGACATGAAACTGCAACTGAGCATGTGTGAGGAGAGATGTGCATAAGCCCTGAATTTATTGTCTGCATTATTTCATGATTGTTTGGCTTCAGTCTTAATACTCTCCTTAGAAAGATTCAGAAGACGGAGTGGAGTGGCAGAGATGAGATACCACATAACCAATCAGGGCTCAGGCAGGTCCCCAAAACAAGCAAGAAATATTAGAAAGATGCTTCCACACTCCTTCCTGATTCATTTTGATAAGATTTTTGCCCAAAGAAGGGGTATCGGAATGAAGGCCCATGGTGATATTTCCTGACCTTGAAACTTGCATCACACAGCAACTGAATAAGAATATGGAAGAGAAGAAAAAGCTGCTAATAGGATCTTCAGGGGAAAAACCCACAAGCCTAAGACAGAAATGTTACATTCAGTCAACACAGCCTGTGAGCCAAATTCTGGTGCAAGGAGTTCTGTTACCTTCGACGGGCTTATTCTCAGGAGGCAGGGAAAAGTATACAAGCCCAAGAGCATGACGGTTTGCAAGAGTTCACTGTGTGATACAGATAATTGCAATTGCCCTTATGCACAGCCACTTACCTGTAATTAATTCACAAAATAATTATCACAAGAGTGCTGCTCTCGTTAGATTTCACATTGAACTTCAATAGAGAATTCTACTGCTGCTGAATACTGAGAGCTAAAAATAATCAATATGAAATAAGGGCTGCCATAAATACTGGATGGGACTGATTCACCCTCCATAAGGGAAAGACAGGATAGTCTTTAGTTAGAGTAAAAGATGGTTAGACTAAAAGGAAAGAGGGAGATACTTAGAGTAAAAGGAATTGGTTTGGTATTGAGGGAAAATTGATTGAATATGAGGTAGTGAAGGACTGTACTGAAGACGCCTCCTCCATCCCTTCATGTGTAATAAAAGTTCCTCTCTTTAGGCTTTACATGTTGTGTACTGTCAAGTGGTCCAATTTTCAGCTCATAATCTGAACACTGACTGCTTAGAGATTGTGCACAGGGAGGCACTTGTTTTGTTTCAGAGTAATATCAAAAAAAAAAGTGCCAAGAAAAATTCAGCATCAATTTTTTGCCTAGGAGGATTTATGTGCGGCACCAGGAAAGTGAGCCACGGAAAGGGCGGGTTTCCATTTTGCCAAGAAGTGGGGTAGATTTAAAAGGATTTACAGTATCGACTTTCATAAATATTCTTTCCAATATATTCATATCACTGCTGTCTTGGTTTATTGGACTTCACTTTCGCCGCAGTGACATTGCTTTACCTTTTCAATCTAGTTTGACTTATCTTAGTAGCGATGTGTTGTCTGCCTCTGTTTATCAGTTTGTATTTATATGTAGAGCTAAGTGAGCACTGGAAGATAAAATTAAAGTTCAGTGAATTGCCTTTGAAGCGTGTTCGCATTGTCTTTTTTGGGTTCCTGCATGTGCACAAAGCCCACAGTCGTACGGCTGCTTTGGGGTATGTGGGCAGCACACTCATGAGCCCAAATGTTTTCCTCTACTCCTCCTTCCCACTGCCTCTGTCACCACCCTGGCACAGGACATACAAGAAAACCACATTGCACCATGTTCATACACAGCACACGCTAGCCAGAGGTCTCACGTTGAAGGACAGGATTTTCAAAAGAAATATCTCCTGTGGCATCCACGTGCCATGCAATACTTCTTCAGTAAAGACACCAGAGCCATCAGACCTCCCTTGTGCCAGTGATAAAAAGGATATAGCATGTCTGGGGTTCCCACATAACATACCTGCTGGTGAGACCAGGGAAAGGGGTCTGAAATTAATGAAATAATGTCTTTTTATTTTGAAGCTGCAGAATATCACAAGGCGTTTCCACAGCTCATCAGTCAGGTGTTGATTTGGTTAAGTATCTTCCCCTTCTCCTGGGTCACTTGTGAACGTGCACCCCACATAGACTTTAATAGACATCCTGAACACAGGATCCTACTTTTTCTCGCTCTCTGGTGTGAAGACAAACTGTTCATTCCTACCCTATTGCTTAATTAATTAAGCAATTACTTGTTAATTGCTTTCAGTAATTAATCTGGAGTAGGACTTTCCCTCTTATCCCATGAGAACTTAGTTTCCTTAACAGTGTTCAGTGAGACATTTAAGTTTTTTGAAACTCCAGCTTCTCTGCACTGACAAAACCTTGTTTATCTTCATGCTCATTGGCTCATTGCAAATAATCCTAAGAGATTTGTGAGACATCATTTCTTTTTTACAAAGATCCCATTAATTCTTCACAATATATCAATTTTTCATATCAGTATTTTCTAATTCTTTTCTTTATTGTATCTTTTACCTTTTTGTCTGGTGCAAAAGACAGAATCACTAATCTCTGGATCCCTACACCACTCCTAAAGCTCTTTAAAGAGCAATATTATATTTGCACTGAGATTGTATTTATTGCCCTGCATTTCTCAGATAGAAAGACTCAGTTAAACAATACTTAGTGATTCCTCAATTTCATATTTGAGTACTATTTGAACACTTGAGTTAATATCATCTGGCTCGAGCAATTTGGGCCTGTTTAATCTACTAATTCGCTCCTAGATCTCCTCTATAGGCACTTCATTTTGAGACACTTTTCCCAACTCTGCAGCTGTGAAGCGTGGTTTGGGTGTAGGAATCTTCCAAATCTGTAGAGAACCATGAAGCAAGAATTTAATTTCACATTTTCATGAAATAGCTAGTACTTCACTCTCTAGTCAAGGGTGGTTTATGAATGTAATAAGAGGTAGCAATATTTCAGAGTATTTCCTCAGCTTCTGTTACCTGTAATAAAATGTTCAAATAAAATTAATAAAATACCACAACAAGCCTTTGCAAATAAATCCTTCCCAAAACCATTAGAAGGCACTATGGAAGAAAGAGAACTGCACACTAATTTTTGAATTATACATATGTGACAAATCATGGCAAATCGACTATCTTCTGGATGAAGTCCTGACTTAATTCCCTGTTGGTTTGGACCTGCTGCCTCCTTTTCCCCTGGAGAAATCTCCTCCCTTTAAAGAACTCTGTTGCTGTAATCATCCCTAAGCATGAAAGCTGGGAGCTCGTTATCCCTGTCCGTGTATCCTGTGGTGAGAGTGACCTGTTGCTTTCTGCCAGCCTGTACGCAAATGAAACTCTTGGGGAGATGGTTTTTGGCAATTGCTGTTAAAGGGAGGGTGGGTTTGAGGAACATCAGCTTTCCACGAGTTGCACCCAGGAGCACTGCAGCTGTGTTTTTTAAAGCTGTGGTACTCAGACCTTAAAATGACTCTGTGCAAAATGCAAATCCAGCCTTTAGTGGGTGCCTTGGGGCTGTGCTCCCCCCCCAGAATGTCTTTCCCCACAGCATCCCATGGGAGCTGTTACTGGGTTCAGCCTGTGGGAAGAGAGGCTCTACCTGCCCATGGGTAGATGTCTGCAGGCAGGGTGTCTAACAGGAACCAGCCCTCCCTAGCTCCCTTCGGAGCTGGGGATGCTCATCTGAACGCAGCCTGAAGCAAGTCGGATGGCTAACAGCTCGAAGAGCTCTGTAGATTGTCAAGGGAGATCAGGGTAAACTGCTCCAAGGGGGTCACCTGCCTTGGGTCCCCTCTGCCTGGCTGCGAGTCCTCTGGGAGCAGCATGAGCAACCAGGGACCCTGGGGACCCTCAGGCTCCCTGTCTGTATTTTATCAACCTGGATTTCCCCTGTTCCCTGCTGGAGCAGAGACTGAGATTGGAGGGGAACGCAGAGGAGAATTTCCCCGAATTTCCCAATTCCCTGCCCGTACCGCCTCTCACCCTGCGGCAGAGGCTGCCCTCGCTCAGCACTGATGCCATATGTCCGAGGGCGAGGGTAGGAGCAGGTTGTCCCCGGGCAGCTGGCCAGGACAACAGATGGCCATGCGAAGGCACTAAAGACTGTGAATCAACCCTGGATGTGGAGGGCACAAGTCAAACAAGAACATTTAAAGGTCTGCCCAGCCTGCACTCGGCCATCTGCGCTAATGGAGAAGAGGCGCCACTCGGAAGTGGTACTGGGGATTAAGTAATACTTATTGGTGTCATTGTACGAGTGCCAGTTAAGGGGGCTGCTCCTTATATCTGAGAAGCGAAATGTGTCCCATCCTGCACTGCTCGGAAAGAAGAGGCTCTCCTGTTCCCAAAATAGCAGTCAGTAAGCGAAACAGCTTTTATTTCAGCATAGCTATTTACCTGTTTGTTTTCTTTTAACAGCAATCAAATCAAATCAAATCAGAGTAAATCACTCTGAAGACTCTACAATGCATCAAAGTGCTGTGCTTGTGCTTGATGCTGCTCCAGACACAGAACAACCCATCCTCCCTTGGAAGGAACAGTCTGAGGCAGGGAAGTACCCTCTGAAGTCAAAAAATCTGCGCAATGAGGCCAGTAACGCCTCCTGTTAAAACTGCAGATAACTCACTTCTTAGCTAAACACAAAACAGTGTCTGGGAAGCTGTGAGCACATTTTTGCCTGCTTGGGTGTGCTTTTTGGCCACCAGGTCAGGAACGTGCTAAAGTCTCCTGCAGAGGATATTTACTTCATGGACAGGATAAATCTCTGACCACTCAGATGAGAAATGAGTCCTCTTTGCTTAATAAGTTTTGCATGTGTGGTCCTTCCAGTTTTGATTAAGCTTTCTTTTAAATTTGTTGTTTAGAGTGGGGAAAACTCTTTAGGTTCCCTTTGAACAACGAAAGCTATTTCTCATCTAATAGGGGTTTTACTATTATCCTAATCCTAACTCTGCACTAGTCATGCCCTGACTGCTTTAAGGAAAACAAAATAAATATTTTACTACATATTTTCTGTTGTTTTCTTGGACTGGTTTTTGGAACAAATATTTAAGCATTTACAAGAGATAAATATTTTTTAATATGCACAGTCAAAAGTAACACTTGCTGTAATTAAAGTAAGAAGAGTTTCTATAATAAAGCCTCCTAATTCCCAAGTATAGAGCAACAGATTCTGTTTGGATTCCTTCAATAACATTGTTCACTGATGAATAATATTCATTTATAGATCTCATGGGAACAGCAGTTTAAAATGGCTGAAGGAAGACATTAAAAGGAATCATAAGAATTGCATATAGAGTGTTAGAAATTCTGGTACGCAAACACATCATTAACTCTAAGACAATAACTGGAGACAATTATTACAGTTTTACTCCCAGACTGGTGGCACAGAGGAGTGACAAAGGTGCTGGCTGGGCTCCTGCTGTGACACAGCCTCTCCACATGTCCTTATCCCCATCACTTGGAGATGAGCTCCACAGGGTGCTGAGGCACCTGATGGCTGTGGCTCTGAAGCAGTGGCCAGTGTCCATACACCACTGCAGGTGTGGGCATTAGCTTCTTGGGGACACAATCCTGCGGTGCTGCTCCACCCATGGTCCTGTCACTAGTTTGATAGTTGGTGGACAGTTTCACAGCTGCAAAGCAGGTCAGCAGCAGGGTTAAACCCCTGCAGTTGCCCACACTTGGTAACAAGGTCTCTTGTTTCTTGACTATTTTGTTATGCAGGAAAGCAAATGTCTCCATCAAGCTACGCCCAGGGATATTCCCGATGGTCACCCAAAAGAAGGGATAGGATGGAGGCTGGATCAAGGGGCCGAGGACAATTGCATGAGATCCAACAAGGCCAAGTGCCGGGTCCTGCATATGGGTCACAACAATCCCACGCAGCACTACAGGCTTGGGGAGGAGTGGCTGGAAAGCTGCCTGGCAGAAAAGAACCTGGGGATGTTGGTAGACAACTGGCTGAATAAGAGCCAGCAGTGTGCCCAGGTGGCCAAGAAGGTCAACAGCATCCTGGCCTGTGTCAGGAATAGTGTGGCCAGCAGGACTAGGGCAGTGATCATCCCCCCGTATTCGGCACTGGTGAGGCCCCACCTTGAGTACTGTGTTCAGTTTGGGGCCCCTCACTACAAGAAAGACATTTAGGTGTTGGAGTGTGTCCAGAGAAGGGCAGCAAAGCTGATGAGAGGTCTGGAGTACAAGTCTTATGGGGAGTGGCTGAGGGAGCTGGGGTTGTTTAGTCTGGAGAAAAAGAGGCTGAGGGGAGACCTTATCATTCTCTACAACTACGTGAAAGGAGGTTGTAGAGAGCTGGGGGTCAGCTTCTCTCCCAAGTAACAAGTGATAGGACAAGTTGAGCCAGGAGAGGTTTAGGGTGGATATTAGGAAAAATTTCTTCACCAAAAGGGTTATCAAACATTGGAACAGGCTGCCCAGGGAAATCGTGGAGTCACCATCCCTGGAGGTATTTAGAAGATGAGTAGATGTGGTGCTGAGGGACATGGTTCAGTGGTGGTTTTGGCAGTGTTAGGTTGATGGTTGGACTCGATGATCTTAAAGGCCCCTTCTGACCTAGACGATTCTATGATTCTATAGAAGTAAAACACTTCTCAGCTCTGTGAGCACCTCTGCAAAATGTGGTGTCTGGCACAGGCAGAAGCCTCACCACCCTGGTGATGGGCTGAGTTGTTCACAGGACCCTTTTATGGGAGTGCACTGGGCAGCTCAGCATCCACACCTGCCTGAGCAGGGAGGTTGTCCTGGTTTGAGGTAAAACAGAACCAATTTTTGGTCAGTAACTTCGCTTCTTAGCTGGGCCTCTCTAACAACTGAAATTAACAGCATATTGTGCAGACAATGTTCACTCTCTCAGGGTGATAAGACCTATGTTTATAGCTGATGCCCAGCCATGGTATGCAGAGAGGACCTTGCTTATACTTATTGCTATAACAACCAAGGCCAACCAACTTTGTTATTTGCTCCGTTGGAGGGTCGGAAGCGGAAAAGCATAGTAGGGTCCCACCTGCAAGGAGGAGCGAACAGGACAGGTGACCCAAAACTGACCAACGAGGGTATTCCATCCCATCTGCCTCATGCTCAGTATAAAGGCTGAGGGATCGAAAGGTCAGCTCTCT
>NW_009648785.1:893941-957474 GCF_000708025.1 Charadrius vociferus | reverse complement strand
TCTGAGGAGGACTCTGTTCGTCTGCCTGCGATCCCGATCCTGAATGCAGATCCGGAATCCAGTTCCCGTCCGTCACTGAGTCCAGCCTGGGACTGCCCCAGTGCCAGCCGGTGTCGTGATTGTCATCTCGGGAGCTTGATACGGTTTTGTATATATTTCATTTATGTTATTTTATTTTATTATTAATATTTCATTAAAGTAGTTTAGTTCCTTCTAAACTCGTAAGTCTCTTTTTCCTCCTCTGCCTCTCTCTCTGAAGAGGGGTAGAGGAGAGCATCTGTCGGTCCCATCTGGGGTCCTCCAGGTCCCCAGTAGCCGATTTGGCCTAAACCACGACAGAGGTAGAAAATCAAAAAACAAGCAAGAAGCAGACCCCTTTTGTTCTTTTAGCACAGCCATGCTGGTGTTGATGGCTCTGGGCAGCAGCACCTGCAGATGAGCACGGTAGACCAGCTTACTGCAGGGGCTCAGGGGAATCCCCCATCTCCCGTGGACTCTGGTGTCTTTGCCGGGGAGGAAGGACAAAAACAAAAAATCAACAAGCGGTGTAAAATTAAGTGCCTCTAATTTAAATAGAAGCTGCCTTGGGGGTTGCCTCAGGCCATGGAGGAGGTAATGACTGAGACTGGATAACAGCAGGGACTTCTGCTCAATCCATGCCATACTTTTTTGTCCTTATTTTGGCTCTCCAAGCGGCACCAGGTGGCTTCATGCTGCTCAGTCTTGGCCTGGGACACAGGAAAGGAGCAGTGATGGCTTTGGGCCTTGGCCGAGAGGGGTGAGCACCTTTTTCAGGATGCTGGCGCTCACAAGTCCCTCCAAGCTGTGCAACCTTCACAGACTTGTCCAAAGACCCATGGCTGTAACAGACCTTTAAAGATCGTCATGCAGCAAGTTTGGACCTAAAGCCAGCAGTATATTTGTATTCTGCTGGGAGAAAATAAATCAAGGAATGAACACAAAGATATTTATTTTCACTGGCACTTTTTTTCTTGCCTTTTCACAGCAATGTGATATGAAGGAGGGGCACGGGGCTAATGAATTTCGACCTGTTTAGTCATAAAGATTTATACCTGTGGCTTAGAGCTAATATTGACCAATCAAATGGCTCCCCAAATCCTCCCCATTTTATAAAAGTTAATCATAGCCTCATGGCAGCCCAGGTACAAAATAAATTTTGATTTACAACTATACTAAAATGATAGGTATTTTATGCTGATCATTAACAATATTTCACACTGGAGAGTTGTTATATTAGAAAGCAGTAAAATGGTGTGTATCACATAACGATATTATATTTGGGCACCACACAGAATACCAAGGGCTTATTGAATTTGTGTCTGAAGGAAACATTTGTTAAAAACATGACCATTGCAAGGGGGAAAAATGTGTATGATTTTCAGAAGTTTATTCTGCTAACACGTAGCTGGTGTTAGTGTAACCTTTCTGACTTTGGTGCTGTAAGTGATGCTGATTCATGTATTAATCTGCAACGACCACGGACAGGGCTGAATATTGAGATTTGATTCCTCTTTGGCCCATGGAAGCTGCAGAGGATATTGGTGTGGGTAGGATTAGATGTAATTTTATTCTTGCAACAGAGCTAAGGTTGTAAAAATATATGCTTGGTAGGTTTTTTTATTCACCTCGTTTCAAAAATTGTTTCCTGTGCTGGGGTTTAAAAACAAACAAGATTAATGTTGGGAATATCTCCAGTAGGTTTGTTGATATAGCCTCTGGCTTAATAAGCAAGACACAAGTACACGGTATAATTGCTCTGCAGAAGTGTGATACTCATAATCCTGATATCCAAGGGTTCAAAGAGAAGTTGCTTCCTAAAATATACATGTGCACGTGTGTGTGCTTTTACGGATCCTGGGTAGTTCTGATGAACACCTGATGGTGCACGGTCCAGCAAATATCCTCCTGAATTGGCCTCCGAAGGCAACTGTAGATAACTGCAGCACTACGGCAGCAGCAGCCTAACAACCCTTTCATTACAGTGCACCTGAAATAATGCATTAAAAAGTGCAGGAGAGTGGGACTGAACAAAAGGTCAGGAGAGCACTTTGTAGGCAGTGTGACTTTCCTGCCGTGTTGTTGTCTTCAGAAGTAACATCTTGAAAGCTTCAGCATTTTCAACATTTTATGCACAGGAACAAAGTTTTTAAGAGGTGGCCGCTTACGGAGGTGCCTGCATGAAAGCCAAGTTTTTAGCGGTCTCCTTGCAGTTGCATGAATGCTGACCCCTCTGGAAATACCACCTGGGGGGGTGTGCCTATTTTGTGCAATTGGTTTAGGTGTCTGAAATTTCATCTGAGGAGGTACCTTTCGTGTGGCTCACCGCAGGAAGTGTGACTGAAGCACCACGTCTCAGCTCACTGACAATTTTATATTGCTAGGTACAAGAGAGCTGCTGTTAAAAGACTATACTTATGCACACAGCTTTCAATCACTGTTGTCGTAGGAATTGCATTTGTAGATGCAGGAATCATCAGTGCAGCAGGTGACAAATAAGGTTTATTTCTATTGTATGTGAGGTCCTAGTAACCAGAAACGAATCAAGTCCTCTCCTCCCAGCTCACTCCTCTCTCCCGTTGTATGTGTGACTGTATAGGCACTGAAAAATAAGGCATTTTCAGTCTGTAAATCCAAATCAATTTTAGGCCAGAGCCACTAAAATAAGTCAATTTGTGGCAAGTCAGGTTATCCAGTCTAGGGGAAAAAAGTCCAAATAATGCAGGAGACCGCAGACATGATGAAAACATCCAAAGTGAAATGGATCTGCTCAGACAGTGACAATTCTGCTCATGGATGTACCAGGGTTAAATGTTCTAGGCTTTCAAATGCCTATCTTTAATCTACTTATTTGTTTATCTCTCCTGTATTTCAGGATTTGCTCCATCGAATTGCCTTGAGCTTTGCTTCTCCAATCATGTGTTCAGAGCCTACGTAACTTACTTTCACCTGTCTATTTTCCAGTAGCTACTTGGAGGGGCAGGGAAACAGAAAATCTACCAATTATTTGGCTGATCATTTTAGAGAGATGGCATGAAGAGAGGAGATGAGTGTGTGAATGCATTATTTGTCTTGTTTTAATCATAGCTGTTATTGGGTTCGAATTCCTTGGATGGAAGGAAAAGAAAGCACTCTTGAATTAATGGTGAAAAGCTTGGAAACCGAGAGAGTTGACAAAGTACTTTAACAGCCTGCTGCTCTCTGAATGGCAGCTGATAATGAGCTCACAAACTTGTGACTTGCGAGAGCTCATCCGTGAAGGGGGAATGTAAAAATTGCTTTTATGAGTTCTAAAACACTCATAACTTTATTAAGTTTCCCTTTTCACTACTAAAATAAGTTTAATTGCCCTTCATGGATGAGGAATTATGTTTATTCTAAAGTGATTCATTTTTGTCTCCTGTTGAAGGGATTCTTTTCTTTTGCCTTTTCTTGTGCATTTATCAGCTGTGAGCATGGCGATGAAAAGAGGGGAGGAGAAAGCTGTCACCAAAGCCCTGGCAAACCGATGGTGCTTAATTCCTTGTTTCCACTTGATGGGTTTATACTGTGCCAGTTTTTCCAGTGGCATGAAGGGAGTCAGCTCTCCTGTTCCCGTTGACAGTCAGTGAAAGCTGGGAGCCCCGTAAACATTTCACCATGACAAGCTCTATAATTAAAAATAATTATAACAATGAACAGTCAGCAGCGACCAGTCTTCAACATATTTGTGCATGTTTAGTTTTTAGAAATAGTATCTTGTGATAGTCACAGTTACAGTCTTTGCCATGCTAGTTGGATGCTCAGCAGGTGAGGTTTGGTTGATGTGTAGTTATTCTGGAAGGTTTCAGTCCATGAATACATATGTGCATGTTGTGTACTACAAGATTTCCCAGAAATCACGTAGACTGAAGGACTGCTGCACCAGTCTGCTTTGCAAGGGTTTCTCAAACCCCACAATCTGCTTGCCAGAGTTAAGCCAGACTTCAAGAAATGAAGCTTGAAGGGCTCTCCTTCCTTTTCCTGTAAGTGGTCTTCAAGGAGGGAGAGCAAATATTCGACCAACAACTTTAACATGAACAGTGTCCTTGTGATTAAGTTGGATTTTCTCATTAATAGTAGTTTGTTTCTACATTTCTAATCTTAGTGACCAACATTTGGAAGTTCTTACTCTGTTAGAGTCAAGATCTTTTGATAAATTAGGCTGAGAGTAAGAAGAGACAGTAGCTGTCTGCAGAAAGACCTATGAACTCCACCATGGACCAACGTACCTTTGTGCTGATTGCTGGGAAAATACTTGAAAGAGGAAGTTGTTGCCATTCCTAAATTTCTGCAGTACTTCACTAGAGACTTTGGCATCTACAGATAGCACAGCACAACACAGAATAACTCCAAGAAAACTGGAATTCAGGACTGAAAAGCAGAAATGAAGTGGAAAGCTTTGTTCCAGGGCAAGGAAATGAATAGACAGAAGGTGGAGAGCAAAATGTTGAAGCAAAGGGAGCATTTATTAAGAACCTGGCAGCCAAAGATGGGAATGTTTTATGATTGCAGCGTCACTGTCTCCTGGTTGTTTGGCTCCCTTTCTAGCTAACCAGCTTGTTTTGTCCCAGAGATTTAATTTCCCGTACACACAGTTTGTCTCATCACTTTCACTTTTTTATTAGTGGTGATGAAAAGTCCAGATCTTTTCCTTTTTGCATTTTGGCAAGATTCAATAATCTCTTCAGCAAAGTCACAGGCTGAACCATACTTTAAGCAAGCCTAGCAAGATGGATTTAAAGTTATAGATTTTAAGTTTAGTGCAAAACACACTTGTCTTGGCAGCAGCAGCGACTGTGGAGAGGCAGGGAAGTTTTGATTCACTGGTTGTAAGGACCATATGTAGCTATAATATTGTAGTCTAGTTACTTACTCCAGCAGAAGTTACAACTGGGCAAAGGGACTTGCTGACCAAGGTCTGTCATAGAAATGGGTACAGCTCACCAGTTCTTGCAAGTAACCCTTTCCAGAAAGTCAGGCTGGTCCCTAGCTCCTATTGGTTAGCAAACATTCAGAGTTTTTTGTTAACAAAGATTCAGAGGTTTTTTTTCAATTTCTGCTACAACTTTTTACAGATATGTTGTTTCCAGCATCCTGAAAATGACCATGGCAGTTCCCCTCCCCGTAGTCCTACACCATGGGGCAAGACCAAGGATTTATAAGATGTGCCAGAGATAAGGATATGTTCCTGCTCATTCCCAAGGGTTTCTTTGGGAATTTCATGGACTTGTGGCAGTGTGACCACTCTCTTCAGGACAAGACCAACAAGAAAAGCATCCAGTTGAGTATTCACAGATTCAGCCAAGATGTTCAAATGCTTCTACAGCTTCTCTCACACAAATGAGTGGTCTAGGCTCCACCTAAGCTAACATTACACTTCTGCAGTCTACAAGTGAGTGAGTCTGCCAAGACGTTTTCTTAAGTTCAGGGAGACAAACATTTTTAAGACATGATCGTACAGGTCTTTGGGATGAGAAGAAATGCATCTTAACTTCTCTGAAAATTCCCTGGCTGAGTTTCCAATAGCCACACAAGGAGCCCAGGGTAACTACCAACTCCTACACAGAAGTCTACATTTTATGTGTCTAAATTCTGTTAGATTAATTCCACAGTAATGACCATGGTAAGTCAATATTCCAGTCAACAAGGAGCCCTCAAATTAAGTCTTTTGATTGCCCTTCTGTCCTTCATAATGCCTGATGAAAATAATTTCCTTTTATTTTAATACTGTGATTTCAACCTGGAAATTCAGATGAGTCTGGACCTATTAATACATTTGTAACTATTCTGTGATTCTGTGATTAATCAAGAAACTGGGCTTTTGCCTTAAATTATGTTTCCTTGCTGCTTCTTCAGAGTGCTTATTCTGCACTGTAAGGTGAAATGTGTTAGGTTAACTGCATTAAGAAAAGAAAATTGAGATTCGTGTTTGCGGGATCTATCTAAACACCATCTCACCCTTGATGTTACAGTCTAATGGGATTTGAATAATGTACTGGTATCTAAACTCTGTATACAGATTGAATCTAAATTATTTGTATGAAGGATTCAAGGACATCACTTGTATCCTTGCTGCTATTCCCTCTTGCCCAACTGGTCTACAGCTGGTTAAGAAAACATTCCCATTCTTACTTTTGAGATTGATGCAGAAAGTGTTTCTTAGAGAAGGACTCAATATTACAAACAGAACTCTGAGCTTATAGAGGAGAATTTGCCACAGCAAAGCACCGCATCTTGCAAACTCATGATAAATTTCCCTAAATACTGTATGATGTATCTGGCTCCTTGATTAAATAATTTGCTACAATAGAAATTGTTTTATGGGTTCAGATATGAATAAGTCTCACTTACCTTTCATCACCTAACTGTTGCACAGAAAATCATCAACAGAGTTTGATAAAAACTGATTTATTGGAATTTTTGCAAAGGGGAATGCTTACATGGGAAATCAAAACTCTTAAATAGTGTCTGGTTGCTGCCTGGATGGTGATGGGAGCCTGAGTTGCAAGGAGCCTCTCTATCTGGATCATATGAGAATTCCCAAAGTGCAGTTCTTATATCCAGCTCCTACGTGTCCAGTACAGCAAACCTACAATCTATAGTTATTGGTTATCTTAAACTGCAGACAAACATCTCCTATCTTAGTAAAAAAGTACAACAGTACAGAATAATAAAAACCTGTCCTTTGTGACCTTTTCTGTATCTGCAAGAGAAGTTTCTACTGTCTATTTTCTTACCTATGTAAAATTTGATCAATTTTGCAGTGAGTAATACCTCAGAGAGACCAGATTCTCCATCCAGGGTATTAATCAACATGTCAAAATGTACAAATTGCTCTGAAACATAAATATTGGTCTAGGCATGGCAGGCACTGCCTGGGGAAGTCTTCAGAATGCTCCAAAATCCCCAACTGGAGAGTTCCTGAACCAAATAGTGAAACGCTTTGTGTGAAAGGTGGCAAGGAGTGCAGTCAGTACCCTTGTTTCAGGTGGGTCCGTTGCTTGAACTTCAACCACCCTCTCTTCTGTGCAGCTGTGGAATTCCTGGCCATGCAAGGTATGGGGTGTACGCACAGGCGCAGCCCTGATTGCCCTCTGCACTGCAGCTATGACTACAGGACAAACTGATAGACTTCCATATCTCTCACCCAAACATAGGTGTCTTCCCAGGCCTCCTGTCCAGTGAACAAACTAGAATAGTCCACTGGGATCCAAGCCACTGTTTAGTAGTGCGACTTCTTTCCAATGACTCGGTAGTAAGCTTGCTTCCAACTTGGGTGCTCTGAACTAGATTGGGTAAAACCAGGCTTCGGTTCCTTTATCACCTGCGAATGGGCTCTCCTCACTTAACACAGCAGCTCCTGAAGAAGCAGACACACATTAGTTATCAGGTACATCATGGAAAGGTGTTCTGCCAGCTTGCAAACTCTTTCTGGCTTCCGTTTCCATGCTGGATGGTGACACAGTTGAACCAAAACTTACCCTGTAATAAAAAAAATTGAACTCAGGGCAGAAATTACGTCTGCTTAACATTCAGTAGCATCTTGAATCAACCACCAACATTAAATAGTTACACAGAAAATCGTCTCACACCCCCATGAGTTTCCAAGCAGGAGTTAAAGATCATCCCTAGTGCCAGATTTCCAGCTGCCTCTGGTAATTCTGGCAAATCCAAGGGTGAAAGGTGGCAGACAGTCCATGCAGAGACTGTATGGGCCTTTTCACAGCTGACTAGGTAACAAGAAGGGCCAGGAAGAAAGTAAGAGGGTAAGGCAATCCTGCAGGTTCAGGCAGAGTCATGTCATCACTCCAGACAGAGCAAACCATGGCATCTGGGTGAATGGAGGAACTCAAGATTCTTGATTGCACTGAACAGCCCAAGGTGCATGTCTTCTGTCCCCTCAACAGAAATCTGGGCTAATGACACTTTGTTGTATTGCTGCTTTCTGTGGGCTCCAGGCACTGAGCTACAAATTTCAAAGCCCAGAGTTTTGGCAACGGTATTGGTTATATGTCATTAATTTTGCAAAGCCAGTCTCAAAAATGATTGTGGCATTCTAGATAGAGTATTCCTTCTTCACTTTATGTGTGCACAATGCTTTAAAGAGCTAGGAGACAGTTCCAGACAGAGATATAGCCAGAAAACTCTAATGAAGGAGTAACACAAGGAGGAAGAGGCAAAGGATAAGTTTACCACTACTGAACCTTTCTTTCTTTTCATTTAGCTGTTCCCGTTTGCCCTGTCTTTCCCATCTGCTGTACTTCCGCATTTGAAGTTTTGGTACATCACTACTAGGCTGGACTGTTAATACTAGCAGTTTATTGACATTATTGGTTCACAGTATTAAAAATTCCCGGAGACCATGAAATGTTAATAAAGCAAAATATATTCATTCTTGTGAAAAAGCAGATGTAGGAAAAATGAATTGATCAGGAATGGGTGATAATCAGTTTCCTCTGGTAAGCACACAAAATAATTATTCATCCAGACCTTGCTGTTTAATTTGCCTCCTCTGCTCATGCATCTTACAGACAATCCATCAGCATTTCTCTGCTTCCACCAGAAGTAAAATGATATCTTAACAACACAGCTTTCAGATATGGATTGTTCAAGTATTATGTGCAAAGTATATCATCAAAGCAATCCCCTCCACAAAAATGTTTTTTTCAGAATCTTTAACCAAGTCCACAAAATGAAGATTTGTCAGGCTGACAGCATTCATTACAAATGGAAATTTAAAAATAACAGCATCATTCAAACTAAGTAGTGGCTGTTTGAAACAATGTCATGGTCTCTTTTGTAATGGCTGTTTAAGATTTAATGGTGGCACCAGCAAACAGAGGTCAACAATGTCTCTGATCCGACCTCTGGTCATTTTGCTACTGCCTTGCAAATTCCTCTTCAGAAAAGAAACTGAAAACAACTTGATAGAAATAGCAGGCTTATTATTGACCACAAGTTGGTAGCAGCAACATGTTGACTATAGAATCTTTGGACTAGGTTTGTGTCAGAAGTGGTGGTCTCTGTAAGAAATATGGTTCCTTACAGTGTCAGGCATTGTATAATGGACAGAAGCATTGTCCTGTCCCCAGAGACCTCACACACGTGGCACAAGTCCACAGACGAGGCTGATTCTGATCAAATGTGGCTGTCAGGAGTGGGAGTAGAGACCATGACATCCATTATAGTCATTGGTGAAATAGGTGCTTTTAGAGTCAGTCATCTAAAAGAAAGGTCTAACTGAGACTAGATGAGTTACATCCTGACTGTGCCCATCCGTCCCCATTGACTGTAAGGGTGACTGGCTCAGATGGAAACTTCTGTCCTGCGGGCATCCCAAATTAAGCGAAGTTATCCCACCTCAGAGACCAGCCCAAGGGAGTCAGTCAGATGAATGCAAGTCTCATCGGCTGCATTCCCAGCACAGCAGAGACAGAGGTGTTCAGTTCTGTTGTTCACAACTGCAATAGATCCTAAAGGAAGCAGTAGCTATGGTTAAAAACAATTGCTATCTCTGCCTTGCTGTCCTGGAATATTAAGGTATCTCCTGAATGGTTTACAATAGATGCCCAGGAAGATGAGGGTGAATCAGTCTCAAAATTTGGGCTCAGCCAGCAGTTGTTCAGAGCAGTTCAGGCTCTCCCTGGCTGTAGGTGGAAAGCCCACCACACACCTCAGCAGTGCCCCTGGGGCAAACTCCTGGAGGGATACCAGCCTCAGAACTACGGGTGGCACCCCCACCAAAAGCATCTAGGTGCCACATTCCTCTTCACTTGAAAGTATGTGCTCCTGTACATCAGCAGTCTTGGTCAGAGAAAGAGATGCGTGTGGCTCCTCACTTCCTTTTCTCAAGGAGCAGCGCAACAATTACTCAAATCCCACTTTTAGAGTGCCTGCCCCGCAGGAGCACTTCTAAGCTATGAAAACAGAACAGAGAGAAAGCTGTGGAAAACGTATCAAACTAATAAATTCCTGCCGGGGAGAAGGAGTGGGGTGTTTGGCTCTGGGCATGCTGGGCTGCCTATTCAAGATTGATTGCTCTGTTGAGCCCCATACCAGTGAGCTTTCTCATTTCCCTTCTGGCAAACGTTAACTTCCTTTGCTTTCCTGTTACGTTCACTAATCCTAGAGGGAAATATTTTGCTGACTACAACAATATTTTTTGTGCTAAATTATTCCACTCGTGCAAATCTGGCCCTGTGAGGTGCTCAGTCCTCTCTGCTCTCTCCAGAAATGAGTTGGGATGCAGAGAAGCCGATGGTTTGCAAAAGGATCATAAGATCTTCCAGGTTCACGCTCACTGCAAACAAAACAAGGCAAATGTAGCATTCAGTTGGCAAACCTGCTAAGCGAATATCAACGCTTATAAGAAAAGCAGAGCGGGACAACATGATGGCTGTGTCATGGCTGTTCTCATCTGCAAGAATAATTAGGAACCTAATACATTATTTAACAACTACTCAATGAGCTTGTAAGTGTTGCACACACCGGGCTAAGAAAGGAATCTATAATTTTGCAAGGACACCCTCCTCTTCAGGTAGCACTGGTGTCTCTAGAAATATGTTTTGTTAAAGGTATCTTTTAAGAGCTTTTTTCATAGCCCTCCATCAGCGAGGAAACCATTCATTTCTTGTCCTGACCTTGCTCTGTCTGGTCTCTAAGTATGGTCAAGCTCATCAGACAAGTGGTGTCAAGTTAAAGATGGATTAAGATATTATGAGACTGCTAGAACCAGTAGCAAAGCAGAGTAGCATTTCTCTAATCAAATCTAAATCTTATTGTTTCTTCATAGGGGAGAGTGATGCAGGAGCTGGCCTGAGCACCTAGTCGCTTTCCCTGCTTTACTAGTCGCTTTCTGCATGGGAAAATCATTAAGAAATGAACTTTCTAAGACAATCATATACTTGAATGTACAGGTTAGGCTCCGAATTGGATTTTCTGATGCTTGTTTGCACCTTAAAGTAGCGAAAGAAAGAAGTAAGTGAAAGTAAGACATGGACTTGTCTGTGTCCAGGCAGCTTCAAAAAAGTGTAGGGGATCAATAGGGAAAGTGAATTCACACTATTCTTTTTTGTTCTCTAAACATTTTATTTTAAAATATAGAACTTGGGGGGGGAAATGGAAAGCCAGGATGACTAGGGTAAAATAAAATATCTTGTTGAAAAACTGTCAAGGCAATTGATGGGCTGAAACTTTGCTTTAAAGATTGGGCTTTTTAATGGCTTCCAGACTTTCCTTTTTAAGTTTGACTCATGTTTGAAGAAAAATTCGGTTTTGCCAAGTAATTATTTTAGGCAAAGCAAGTGGTCTAGCTTCCTAAAATGTACCCATTGCCTTTTAGTTCACTGACGAACTCATAGGGTTTGCTAAGGATAAGGGAACAGAGGACTCTGATGTTCAGACAGAAAAAAATGAATTCCCTCCAGATACACCCCTGGGTGTCACTAAGAAAGACAGCAAAGTGCTGCCAAGGACTTTTGAGCATTGCTGGTTTTGGAAGCCTATAGGCAGCAGATGCAAGCTCCCTAAATTATGTATGGGCACTACATGAACCACTGGCTTCCCACTCATAGCAGACAAGACCTTCAGAGGTCAACTCTGCTCATATTAATCAATGTATCATTGCCAAAAGGTGCCTGCACAGCTTCCTCATAAGGACCTGCACAAGTGGAGATGATGGGCCCTCCTAGGGCTTCAGTAACCTTAAAAGGATTTTCCTAATGACTAACGAGTCTGCTGCAGTCTAACGCTGTTTCTTTCCTTCCTACCCACAAGGTACAGAGTGAGCAGTTTATCTCTTGCTGTTTATAATAATTTTTTGCATCTCTGAAGGCGGTTACTGTCCCTCATCTTATACTAAACAACTCCAGTTAACTCCTCGAATCTTTCACGGGTGGTCTACGTTATTACTGGGGTACTCCAGACCAAATACAGTCGTTGAGCGGAATCTGCAGTTTTTCTGTGGCGAATGGATGATTACCCATGCCACCATTTTTATGCATCCCAACATGATGCCTGTTTTCATGACCCTATCGACGCATTTGCCAGGGCACTGACTCATACCTCCAAGTCCTTTTCTGCAGCACCACTAGCCACACCAGCACACCCTAGCCAGTGGGTTTTGTGCAGCTGAATGCCTCCACCCAACTGGAACCGGGAACTTGTTTTACTGAGCTACTACCTCTAATATTTTTTTATAAATAAATAATCTTCTGTAGTACCCTCTTTGTATCTCATACAAGCACAAGTCCTTAGCATAAACAATTGGCAAAGACACATTTGAAGTTTTTACTATTTTTCTCTTTTTTTTTTGTGCTATTACATGTCAAAATAACATTAGACTTTTACCAAAGTCAAAGCACCATCAGATCTTGAGAACTTATGTTTCCTCCAGGTCTTTTCTGCAGTTTGGGAACATGCAGGTGATTTTGATTCTGCCACAGGGTCACACATATGAAACCTGTGGTGGATGGATTTAATATTGAAGAAAGCAGGACTGAATATCTTATTAGTCAGGTTTGCAATGCAGGTAGTTTGCGCCTAATCCAGAGAGATGCCTGGGTACATATTATCCTGAACTGAAACATCACTTGTGGTAGATGTTTCAGTAAAAGCTGCCATTCCACCTGCTTTGGTTCACCTGGAGAAATTTTCCCCTGGAATTTCAATCGCTGAGAGCTTCCCTAGCACATTCCTGTACACAGAGATTAGGAGATTATATGTCATAATTATGTCATAATATGTCATCATATGTCATTTCACTCTGAGGGTAGTGAGGCACTGGAACAAGTTGCCCAGGGAAGTTGTGGCTGCCCCATCCCTGGAGGTGTTCAAGGCCAGGTTGGACGGGGCTTTGAGCAACCTGGTGTAGTGGGAGGTGTCCCTGCCCATGGCAGGGGGGTTGGAACTCGATGATCTTCAAGATCCTTTCCAACCTAAACCATGCTGTGATTCTATGATTATTAAGGACACAGGGAGTGCAGAAATGATTTATAATCTGATGGGCTTTTACTTATAAGTAAACAAGTCTTTCAAAAAAGAAGATAAAATATAATCCTTGTGGAATGATAACAGTAATTCAGTAGGAGTTACTTAGCCAGTTTAAATTTCAGAGGTAGCATAAATGAGGTGCCTGAATTCAAGTGTTCATGCCTGTTGGCTGCTTTACTATCAAACCATTTCATTCTCTTGAACAGCAGCAGGCATGTTGCTGCACTCACATCACGTGCCGTGCCCAGTGGGAGAAAGGGCAAAACCTTCCCAATTTCAAAGCTGCTGCTCACCATAATGTACCAGACAGTGTAAATCACTTGGGGGCTTTCCATCTATGATCAGCTGCTATGAGGAGCCCAGTGCTCCTCTGATTCATGTACTCATACTTCAGAAAGATCTTTTGCCCAGCCCTGCCTGCAATCCCCGTTGATTTTAAGTTCGAGACACCACTCCACATGAATGGCAAGATTCAGCGCCGCATGGAGTTCCCTCAGTGGTAATACCTAGGGGGCCAAGTCATAAATCAGAGTCTCATTGGGGTAGATGATACACAAACACAGGTTTTATAGCTTAACAGAGACATGTTGCTTCAAAAGCCTGATATTTCCACATGTAGGTGCTGAGGCAGTTAAACATGACTTTTAACGCATTACCAAATGAACAGGAATGAAGTGCTGTGTTGCTACTGCAAACCATCCAGGTCGACGCAGAGGTGATTTTACACACATAAATCTGCACACACTTTTTAAGGATTAAGTAAGCCAGTTCATCTAATTCCTAATAAGGCATACAGTATTACCCCACTGGAACTACCACCCAGTTTAAATAAAAAATACACACAAAAAAGGTTAAAAATTACAAGTTGAGCCATGAAAATCAAGTCTGAATAATATTTATGCAACAAAATAGATCCGGGGTGTTATTTTTTCAGCACTGATCTAAATTATTCATGAAGCTAGGCAAAGATTGTGGTGAGAAGGTAGCATCTTTTGTTACGGCAACTGTTTTACCTTGAAACAACAGATATGTTTCAGGCTCAAATGCTCTTTGCTGGGCCAGGAATAGATACACCAAAGGTGAGTATGAGCAGAGAACAGAGGATGAAATTTAACTAGGTTCTCTTAATCAGTTAGGGATTAAGAAAAAGAAAAAAAGTTTGGTACCTGCAGTATAGAAGAAAGGATATTACAAAGTGAAAAGTGACATGGCAGTATCTTCTACTGGAAGGAGATACACAAGGCAAGAGGAAAGAGAGAGGGAGAAATTATAGCTCGTGGCACATGAGTGGTTTCACTGGGAAGTGAATTGGAGTGTGGTGGTGAAGGGAAAGAATTACAGTGTGCCATAAATGTTTGTCTCTGTTGATGCTGTGACTTTTTCTTATCATGAGTAATGCCTTTTGATTGTCACCTTTGGAAAGTGCCTTGTAGTTTTCTCTTAAGGATCAAGACAGAGAGTGGAAATTGAGTGGTTGTGTTGTAAAAGTTTGTTGTCTACATGTTATCATTTTTGCCGTTTTTACTTTGCCTGTGCAAGTTCTTTTTGATTCATGGGGATTGTTTCATACATAAAATTTCTAGAGGATACAGTGAAGTGAGTGAGGTATATTACATTCTGGGTGGAGCAAGCATAGGATTTGGGCATATTTTTAAGATTCGGAATATATTGACAGTTTTCATACACATTACTCAAGAAATAGGATGACACAAAACTGGGAGGAGTGGCTGGCATGCCAGAAGGCTGTGCTGCCTTACAGCGTGACCTGGACAGGCTGGAGAGTTGGACAGAGAGAAACCTTATGAAGTTCAACAAGGGTAAGTGTAGGGTACTGCATCTGGGGAGGAATAACCCCATGCACCAGTACAGGTTGGGGGCTGACCTCCTGGAGAGCAGCTCTGTGGAAAGGGACCTGGGAGTCCTGGTGGACAACAGGATGACCATGAGCCAGCAATGTGCCCTGGTGGCCAAGAGGGTGAATGGCATCCTGGGGTGCATCAAGAAGAGTGTGGCCAGTAGGTCGAGGGAGGTCATCCTCCCCCTCTACTCTGCCCTGGTGAGGCTGCATCTGGAGTACTGCGCCCAGTTCTGGGCTCCCCAGTTCAAGAAAGACAGGGTCTCTCTGCTGGAGAGGGTCCAGCAAAGGGCCACAAAGATGATTAGGGGATTAGAACATCTCTCATATGAAGAAAGGCTGAGGGACTTTGGTCTCTTTAGTCTAGAGAAAAGAAGATTGAGGGGGGATCTTATTAATACATACAAATACTTAAAGGGAGGGTGCCAGGGGGATGGGAGCGGACTTTTTTCAGTGGTGCCCAGTGATAGGTCGAGGGGTAATGGGCATAAACTTGAACATAGGAAGTTCCATCTTAACATGAGAAGGAACTTCTTTACTTTGAGGGTAGTGGAGCACTGGCACAGTCTGCCCAGAGAGGTTGTGGAGTGTCCCACTCTGGGGACATTCAAAACCCACCTGGACGCTGTCCTGTGCAACCTGCTGTAGGTGACCCTGCTCTGACGGGGGGGTTGGACTAGATGATCTCCAGAGGTCCCTTCCAACCCTGACCATTCTGTGATTCTGTGAATAACCTGATTCCACTTGGTACGTGTTGTTCTGTGGTATTTTCCTTTTCATGTTGAGTTTCGTGATCTCTGGTGCGGCTTAAGGTTTGGGAAACAAGTTTCTGAGAGAAATTCAAAGTCGCATTGTATTTTACTGTCTGATGAAAATATTTGCTGGGCAAGCAGCCTCTTTAGACTGTGAAAGGGGGTATGGTTTCTCCTTAGAGCAGATGTGGTGGTCCTGAAAAACTGACAGCCTATTATATACTTTTTGATATGTTTTGGATGACTGCTGGGTTTGTGTTGGTGGGGGTGCTGGCTTGCACATTTTTATGTAATATAATTTTTTGCTTACCATTTTTATGCTGACCATGGTTTGCTGGACTTTGATACTGCTAGAGCAGTGTTCAAGAGATAGTTTGGTGGAGGACTGAAGTCTACTAAATTTATCATAGAAACCAGTGAGGGAATCCAAGCTTTCAGCCCAGACAATAAAGATGCCCTCTGTGTTTTTCAGGTAAAATGCTGATTAAAGCTGGCTTCAAACTATGATTGCTTAAACATCTTAAGCACTGAACGATGAAGTTGTTGAAGTGTGGAGCCACTTCGGTGCCTACAGCTGTTCATACAGTCTGGAGAAACTGTGTTGGCAAGGGCTATGAAAAAGGTGAACTTGGCAATTATTGAGGCTAGCCTGAAGGTTGGCCTTATTCTGACAAGTCCTCAGTGGAGGCTGTCGACATGCAGGACAGCTGGCACTGCCACTGAGGGTGCGATGCCAGTGTACATCCTTCATGACTAAGATGGTAGCGGCAAGGTAGTTTAAGCTGTACCATCAACTTAATTTAGCTTTGAAGGTGGACAAGTTTACTTTCGGCTGGAGGAAGGGTTTGTTTATGTAAAAACGTCCCTATTTTGGCCAGTGATGACAACCAATCCAGAAAATTGCTTTACCTCCCTCCACAAAACTTGCTTCACTTATATCCTTGGTCCATCAAGCTTCAAAGCTTGCTAAATAATTCCATGGCTTGTCAAAGGAAAACCCTTGTCGCAGTCTGCAGCAGTGCTGTCTGCTTTGGCTGCAACCTGGACCAAGATCCCCAAGCCCTACCTGGCCACAGAACACAAGAGAGTGGCCTCCTCCCACCAGCCCTGGCTCAGCCACTGCTGATGTTACATCTCCTCCGATCCCACTCGGGAGAAGTTGTTTCTCCTGCTGCTCACTCTATGCTTATGTCGCCATCCAAGTGCACTCGAGGTCCTGCAATGACTGCATTGGAAGATGTATCAGCTGTTAAAAAACAACAACAATTTAATCTAAAGCCCTCTACACATTACTGCACGCAAGCCAAGGACACTGATTAAATACATCAAGAGGAGCGAAGGCCTGGATTTCTGACAGCCATGTAATGAATTGCGATTAACTACGCAGTCACCATTCACAGAAGAATTATAAACCAGAGAAGGAAAAGAAAATGGAATATTTGACAGCAAAATAATTATTTAGATCCTGCTATTCAGAGTGCTTAGGCAGACACACGGTGGCTCAATGAGAGAGATACAAAGGGGCAGGCTGGGGGGGCAAAAAAAGAAAGGAAAAGCCAGGCTGATGGGGGGGAATAAGACGGTAGGTGACAGGCAGTGCTTAGTCATCAGTTTCCTGGGTGAAAGAAGAGGGTGATCTGGTGCACTTGGGAAATGCAGGAGTCTCATGCAGCTGATGCCCTGGCAGGGACGAAGCGGTGCACCTTCGTGTCTCCTGTCCACCGTTAAGTGCAATGCCTGCAGGGAGCCCTATGGCACCCAGCAAGCTGGGAGAGAGCCAGTTTGCAAACACAGCCAGGTCCTTCCCCATGCAAACCTCCGCAGCTTTGCTGACTGCTCACCTTCCCCACTTGTCCACAGGCAGGGAAAGCCCTCTCATGCCCGAGGTCACCCTCTTGCACCAGCCTCATTAGCCCTCAGGGCTTGACAGCAGCTGGTCAGAAGCCACGAGGATGATCCAAGGGCTGGAGCACCTCTCCTATGAGGAGAGGCTGAGAGCGCTGGGGCTGTTTAGCCTGGAGAAGAGAAGGCTCCGGGGAGATCTTATTGCCACCTTCCAGTACCTAAAGAGGGCCTGCAGGAGAGCTGGGGAGGGACTTTTTCTAGGGCATGTAGTGATAGGACGAGGGGGAATGGCTTCAAACTGGAAGAAGGCAGGTTTACACCAAACATTAGGAAGAAATTTTTCACTCTGAGGGTGGTAAGGAACTGGAACAGGTTGTCCAGAGAAGTTGTTGAGGTCCCATCCCGGAGGTGTTCAAGGCCAGGCTGGATGTGGCCTGGGGCAACCTGGTTTAGTGGGAGGTGTCCCTGCCTATGGCAGGTTGGTTGGGACTCAATGATCTTCAAGGTCCTTTCCAATCTAAACCATTCTATGATTCTATGATTCTATGAAGCATCCAAGTGGGCATCAAAATCCCAATCCTGCTTCTGGCAGTGGTGGCATTTTACCCACCAACAGGTGTGGGCTCAGAATCTGTCCTTGAGTGCCAGAGTACTGTGTTCAGTTTTGGACCCCTCACTACAAGAAGGACATTGAGGTGTTGGAGTATGTCCAGAGAAGGGCTACAAAGCTGGTGAGGGGTCTGGAGGACAAGTCCTATGAGGAACGACTGAGGGAACTGGGGTTGTTTAGCCTGGAGAACAGGAGGCTGAGGGGAGACCTTATCATCCTCTACAACTACCTGAAAGGAGGTTGTAGAGAGGTGGGGGCTGACCTCTTCTCCCTAGTGAAAAGTGATAGGATGAGAGGAAATGGATTAAAATTATGTCAGGGGAGGTTTAGACTGGATATTAGGAAACATTTTTTCACTGAAAGGGTTATTAAACATTGGAATAGGCTGCCCAGGGAGATGGCGGATTTGCCACCCCTGGAAGTGTCTAAAAAAAGGGTAGATGTGGTACTTAGGGACATGGTTTAGAAGTGATTTTGTCAGGGTAGGTTAATGGTTGAACTAGATGATCTTAAAGGTCCCTTCCAACCTCAGCAATTCTATGATTCTATGATTCACTGATCTCAGTACATGGCCACCAGCATTTGCCAAACCACAGAGCAGACCAGCAGGACATGAAGTCAAAGGGGTAAAACCAGCTTTGGAAATGGTGTAAGCCTGGAGTTGTAATAGCATTACAGTATCAGAAATTGTTTTAGAGAGTGGGAAAAATGCAAGTAAATCAAGAATGTGGTACTGGAAGGAGAAAAAAAATTTGGAAGTAGAAAAACACAACAGCTTAAAAGGACACAGGCAGAAAATAACAGAACAAAAGCACAGAAAAGAATGCATTATAATAAAGAACTAAAAACCTCTCTGGTAATACGAAAGTGAAATGGGAGGAAAAAGAAAGGATAGCTGAATCTGGAACAGAAGAGCATGTAGGAAAATACAGAATCTGATTAACACAGTGCTGCAACTTTCCTTTGAAATGGGAAAGGAACACACTGAATATTGCAAAAGATACAAATTATAAAGAGGGAAAAGGATACTACAGGAAACACGTCTGTGGAGGCTAAATCACAGACAAGAGCAAAACTGGACCGGGGAGGTAAAAAAGCAACGATTATAGGCAAGGACAATAGAGTTTTGTGCTAAGTACTAAGCAGGAAATTACTGACAAAGAATGCAATTCTAGGAAAAATAGCAGCTGTACAACACAATATGGACATGAAACAATGCTTGTAACAATAAAAAGTCACTTATGAGGAGAAATTGTATCCATGAAAACAACAACGACAATAAAGGGATTAACAATATGGGAACAACTGAAGATGAAAATATTTGGGTTAGAGAAAGGGTAACGATGGCACAGAAATCAGTAACAAATCACAACCATGGCTTCCACAGTATTTCTTTGCATCTTGTATGAAAGAAATGCTTACAGCATTTCCCTGTACCTCTAGGAAGGCATAGATTTATTTCACACTTGTTATTATTATTATTGCTGGCGCTATACGAGGCTTAATGACCTCAGCCATGGGTCATGGCTCCATCTGTTCTATGCACTGTGCAAACATTCAGGGTAACTTTATGATTTATGGCCCAGCAGAAGGAACCTAAACTGATCATCAGGAGAGGCAATAGTTTGGTAAATTCGCAGGTCAGTTAGCAGTGAGTTTCTTGGAAATGCCACTGAAAAGAAAAATGTGGTCCAGTGCAACAAACTATAGTCCGGACACCACTTTAGTTAGGTCCAAGTTTGGCACAACCACTGGACTATTGGGTAATTTGTCTATTTTTTTCTTGGTCAGACTGGCACTCTCTGATGGGCAGAGATCCCTTACAACCCATGATTTCAAAGGGTTTGGGATTGCTACTGAAATGAAGAACCCCATACCAAGTTTGGTATTTGGAGCATAATGTTTGATCAATGATATCTGCAAAGCAAAAGTGGTATGAAGCGAGGGAAAATGCAGAGCATTTAAAATGTTTCATAATATAATGTTCAAGGTTATATGTTTCATAATATAATGTTTAAGTTTATATCCAGCTCGCAGACAAGAAGTGAAATGAGCTGAGACTAGCAATGTACCAAATAGATTTTACAACAGAAATATTAATTAGAGAACATGGATGAGGATGAGGAAGAAAGGTAAAGAAGACACAAAGCTGTGTTCACAAAATCTTGCAGTCACACCAGAAACAAAGCATTGGCTTTCTTGAGCAGGGACTGAGAAAGATGGAGGTGATGTAGAGGGCAAAGTGGAAGAAGACCTTGACACTTGCCATAACACCCTTTTGGGCAGGCTGGGAGAAACACAGAAGCAAACCTAGCCCTTTCAAAGAGACCAAGTAGACAACCTAAAGGGAGAGAGGAGAGATGATGAAGTAGCCAAGAAGGGTATCACTGATATATTTTTGCAGTTTAAACTTCTTTTGTAACTTGGGTCTAAAACTAAAAATGTGTATTTTTTAAGTACAGAGTACTTCTGTTCTTGCACTTTGAACAGACTTACTACTGGGCTAATATAACACACAACAAGGTTTTCATTACCCCAAGAGTAGTCAATCTTAACACTGGGATGCTATCTCATCATAGATGTCCTGTCAATAACGTACTGAAATGCCCAGGTCCCCATCTGCCCCTATCCAGGCAGTACCATAGAAGACCTTCCATGGGCGCTACACAAGACCATATGTGATTGGCATAGAGAGGCTCAAGGGATGAAGAAATTACTTGCAGCAGGCACTGACAGTCAGAAAAACTTTCTGGCACACAACAGCAAGCGATGGTACATGCTTAAACCCTGCATGTTCATAGGGATTACAGGTTATATTAAAACTACTGCAGTGAGGTGTCACACAGAGCCAATAACAGGGACAATGTGTTCAGCTTGGAAACCGAAGATCTCCTGAAGCCATTTCTGCTGCAGTCAGCCTTGCATGCCAGAGCCCTATCGGCTAAAATCCAGAGACCAAACAGCAAATGGCTTTACAAAATCTTTGACTGCAGACAGGGTCATGACTCAGATGATCTCCTCCATAAGGCGTGGAGCACATCTCTGAGGAACATCAGCAATCCTCGGAGGTGAACAGGAGCTGAGGGGGATACTCCACTCCTCACAGACTTAGTCCCAGACGGCAGTCAATTGTCCCTGTGGCGGGCATGGTTCATCCGGCCTCTCAAGCTGTTCCTGGCCTTCAGGAAATTGTAGCACTTTGAAAAAAATAAAGTACAGTAGTCATGTCATGTTGTGCTGGGACTGGGAGGACCTGAAATTACAGGCTGTTGTCTTAGCGTTGCATTTTATGCTATTAAGAATTTTTCCTGACAGGTTTCTTCATGTTGCTGGCTCCTACGCTCCTCATAAATGGGTGGAAAAGGTCATAATTTGCACTGCCAGACAGAGCCTTCACTGACAGAAATACAGTAGTCTGCTATTAGTGCCAGAGTACCGCGCTTGCTGCGCTTCCAACTCAGAACCCAGCAACTTCCTTCCATCACCCCCACAACTGCAGGGAGGTGTCCAGATAAATCACTGTCTGTAGACTTCCAGAAAGTGCTCTGCACCCAGCACCCAGCCAAAGAAGAGAAAGTAGTCCCAATGCTGTGCTTTGGGCACATTACCTGTTAGGAGACGGCCGCAAGCACTGAGTACATTTAAGTCTCCTGTGCAAACGGCTCATTCTGCAAAGCCTCGTGCTTCCTGAGGAGTGCAGAGGTGACTGGGAGGATCATCAGCCTCTGTGAAAGAAGCAAGGGTTATATTGTCAGCTGGGAAAACTCAGAGTCCTTTGGATTTTTTTAATTAGGTTTGCAACATCATTTAAACATCCCAAATGCCCTCCCCTCCCCAAATAAGGAAGCTGAATTAGTGTTTTGACCTAATTTTGGTTGATATACGGCATTGTTTAGACTAGAGCAATCTTGGTAAAAAATAACCTACTCTTAGTACAAGTTGAGGTCATAATATCCAAAGAAAATGCTGGGAGTTCCAAGGCTAATTCTAAGGGAAAAGGTGAAATGTGAAGGAGGACCTCTAAGTGAATAGCAATCCAAGTTAAGCACATTTTAATGAAAGGGAAGAAATAACTGTGTACTGCTGCTAGTGCACCAGCTTTTCATCCAATAGAAGAGTTTGATGAATGTGTCTGTTCATTTCTTTATTGGTTTTGCACTTGACACCTCTGACCCGGATTCTCTGTATCAGCCTGTGGATTTAGCTGGCTAAATGGAGAAGTCTGTAACTGAGCTAGTTACTTTTAAAGTCAATGGAGATCCAGTGAATGGGGACAGAGGTGGGGGAAAACCATCGTACTGAGAGATATCTAAAATTGGTCACATGACCTCCACTCCTAAACTACCTTTTTCTCTCCATTGTCAGCAAAGAGTCTTATAGAGGCAGATCTTCCCGATAAGGCTGAATGGGGAAAGTTATTTCGATTCCTCTGTGATCACACTTAGGTCTTACAAAGTCCTTTTTACTCATGTACCCTCTTTTTCTAGAGTCATCTCAAGTCTTTAACTAAAATAATAAACAAAGGGGACATGGTGCTGCAGTCCCTGACAGAAACTCACATAGGAAACCTGTCTCTCTGAGGGATATTAGCATAGCCCAGGAGTAGCCTGTGATCTCTAGGTGCAAAGGCCTGAAGATGCAGGAGCCGTAGGGCAGAATTTTGCTTTCAGGCTAGGCAACCCCCTTTCCTACATTTGTGGACCTCAGACAACGATGTCCTTGTGGCTGAGGAAAGAAACCTGTCCATAATGTGTCTCAGCATCCAGTCTGTCTTCCTTGGAGCACCAAGCATCCATATATAGTAGTAAGCGTGAAAACCTAACACCAGCCCTTCAAAATTTGGCATAACCCACATGACTTCTACCCTTGTGTAGCACCTTGTATGTTCAGGATCCTTTCTGTCTAAAGTGCTAAACTGAGCTTTGTTTGCCTAATCACTTACCACTCCGGGTCCCATAGGACAGCTGCCATTCCCACACCTGGCTTGCCCAGGATTCTCAGCGTGGACACAAACCCCCACTCAGCTGCAGAGTCTGGGGCACGCAGGGGTTAAGCACATGTATATTCATGCAGTCTGCACAAACACTGCTGCACTTAGAAGCTTTAATTTTAACTCCCACCCCTTGTTATTGTAGTATACTTACTCTGTTTCCAGCTGTCTCCACAGAGATTTCACTGCAGGGCTCTTGTAACTCAAGACCTTAATACTTTATAATTTGAGTTAAGTTAGGGCGGCCAGGGGACTTGTGTCTTTCTGTATCACTTTCAAAACAAGGACATCCACTGTCTAGCTGTGTGCTGGATAAAAGTAGTTGGAAAGGTCCTGGCAGATGGTCTTGGCCACCACATCACACAGCTCTTTTGCATCACAAGGAAAATACTCACCTCCCCAGCCAAAAGCATGAGAGGAGCGATTACAGCATCTGTGCCGTCTAACGTGGGCTGTGGGAGGCCATAAGCAGCACAGCTATGCTGTAGTCACTGCTGTTGCCCTTTATGGTCCCATTTTTCTTTTTATTTGGTTCATTTTATACCTCAGTGCACATGATGGTTTTTGTTTTGCCTCCAGATTGCACAGAGCCAGCTATTGTTTTTGCAGAGATTTGTGCACCTTTCCCCGTTAGCCAGCTTTATGCTTCCGGTTGCCAAATTCCTGCTTGTCAAGAAGCCAGGCAGGCCACTTCAAAATCAACCATTGCAGCTTAAAAATAATTGCATATTCCTAAGTGACATACGCAGGGTTGATTTGTTCCTTTGCCCACTCCTCTGGTTGACATCCCCTGATGGACACTCCTCAGGTGGATGCTTGGACTTTATGCCCAAGCCTCTGGCTTGTAGAGGGTCACAAGAGTCTGGACACAAACCTGGAGCAGATGTTCCCAGTGCAAACACCGGTTTTGACCCAGTGGTCTTTTCCCTGAACCTAATGCTAGGTTCATCAAGCCTTTTTAGCTGCTGCTGTGTTCTCTGAAGTAGTCTCCAAAGCCATCTCTTGTTTTGTACTTTGGGAACGGTGAGACTCACAGATGATCCAGGTTTCTCCAGAGAAGTGTGACTTTCTTACCCTGTACTTAATGTACCAACCAGACTTCTCCTCCAAAAGGTCTTCTCCCCTTCATCTTACAATTTTGTCATCTATACATCCAAAAATGAGCACAAGTCCCAAAAGTAATTGTATTAGAGTATTACTGAATGTGGATGTTAACATCATTTTCTCATGAGGCTTTGGAGATTATTTGACACAGTCCCAGTTAGCAAGTGCTGACACGTAGAGTAAAAAGCAATTAAATCAAAAACTCATCTGTTTTTGCATAAACTTATTTCCCAATTTACAACAGCAGTGTATTAGGGCCATGATGCCCCACATGAGAATAAAAGAAGAAATAACGATTGGGATCACAAGCATGAAAAACAAAGTTTCCATCTAAGATGATGAAGGAGACCACAGCAACGATGTGTTTAAGAAACTGTAATGGCACCACTTCTGAAATATTCTCCATCCACTGGATGCCTTTGTGCTTATGGTGTGCCAAGCAGAGCATGACAACTGGTTAGCAAGGGAAACAGAGCTGGAACTCCAGCCCCGTGGAAGCTTCTATTTTTTTAATGTCTGTAGCCTGAAATTGTTTATCTGAACATCTGCTTCATTAAGAGATATTGTGATGCTTATTCACAACAGTAACAAAGAGCTACAGAAAGCGCTTTTCCATCTCTCTTTTTCCTACCCATAACCCCCTTCAAAACTTTTCCACTACAGACGTATGTCACAACACTTACTGTTGGCTTTCATTGTGCTTCCCCATGAACAATGGTAATATTGTGCTTCAAGGGAGCATCTTGGAAAGAAGACCAGTGATTTCTGAGGGTTTCTGAAGTAACAATCTAAGCAATTTTATTGTTGTTTCTGTTGTTGCGAGAGACCTCAAACTGGGAACAAGGGAATATCTGCAAGTAATCTGCAATTACCCAGATATTGTCAGCATCCTGGTTAGAATCAAGTTGAAAAGGCTGAATTACAGACATGGTTTTGGAGCCTTGTACTCCACTGACAAGCAGCTGCATGAGGGAGGCAGAATTTTAATCTGTCCCTCAAGCACAATCAGGAGCGCTGCTTTTCCAAGATTTCCTCCTTCATCAGCTTCTTTGCCACTTTATACGAAACAATGACGATTACTAGAAAAACCTGTATTGCACATTCCCTTTTAACAGGAAAGGCAGTTAGCTTTATGCTGCTTAGGTGTTATTCCATTTATTCTTCTTATCAATATTGCTTACTGCTCATTTTGCCTTTGATTTTCTACTTGGTGATCTCCTGCTCCATCCTATTTTAGAGAAGGCTGGCCGATGATTGCAACAGTTTTAAAACCATACCAAGGATCCTCTGTATCTACACTGCTAGACTATTTACTAATATTTTAATATAATATCTAGAACAGCCAGAGTGGATTGCAACCAAGGGTACACTCCCAAGAAATAACAGCAATTGTTTAGGAAAGTGCTAAATTGCCCAATAGATGGGTGAACAGGGATGCAGGACCCAAACAAATGTTGGTAACACCCCAAATTTCATTTTCCTACCATTGTACAGCACCTAGCACATTGAGAGCCTGGACTTAAGACTGTAATTTTCAGGTGGTACAGCAGTGCAAGCATTAATCCAGATAGCAATTTGATAAATTTATTCACCGATATTTGCTCGTCTTTAAGCAGACATGATTTGCTGGAGTAGGATGAGTGGGTGTTGCACTTTGCAGGCTGTTCTTTAAAAGTGAAGCAAGCCATGTCTTTAGTCAGCATGTGCTGGCAATTGTTCCTTTAACAACATTCGGCATAAACACAGTGAGCCGCCCTATGCTTTGACACAGCTTGTGCAGAGACCTACCAGTCACCCACTGTCTCCTAGGCCAAAACTTAAATAAGTAGTGTGAATATGGCCCCAAAACATCAGAACAGTGAGCAGCAAGGGTAGTGAAGAGTCATTAATGGACATTAATAAAAATTGGGAAACTGTGTTGCTACACAGTCAAGGACAAATGTTTGTGTCAGGGTTCAGTGATGCCTTAGTGAAGAATAGACATGAAGAAGCATCAGGTACTCCCTCATTCTTCTCTACCTCCCTTTGCTATTGGACAGAACCCTGTAACTGGACAGAGGACAAAATTTAGCCAACTGAATTTAATACCAACTTTTTATAACACTGAAAGCCATAGTTTCATCTCATTTACCCTGAAAAACTCTCCTGACAGTGACAATGTCAGATAGATTGCTAAAGGTCCAAGAAAAGAAGTCCTGAAAGAAGACCAAGCCCCAGCAAGTCTAAAAAATTATATCAGAATTATTCACACTCCAAACTTTAATTTCCCAATGTGAGTCTTTGGGACCCAAAGCTTTTTATTTCACATGGTTAATAGAGGTAACTCTTTAAATAATAAGTTTAGAATTTTTGCCGGGATCCCTTCTTTTCTGTCTCCTCTTCTCATAATCTGTGTGATGAGCAAGTTATAAAAAAAGGTATTTCAGTGGAACATTGCTCTGCAGAAGAGAAGTCTTTGATTGTGAACCAGTATTCCTAGTCCTTCTGTCAGTTAGCATCCTAACAAACAAAATAGCTGATGCTTAAAGCTGTTTATCAGAGAGCTAAGCTTTCTGCTTTTTTTCAACTGGATTTTTTAATGATAGTATTTGCTGCCTCTTCTATAGCTGTTCTTTCCATTACAATATGAATAAAGCTATTCAAATTGTTTGTCCCTCCATCACCACCTGCACGGTACATGATCAGGAGAGCAAAGTGCAGAACGTTGGACTTTCCTAGTGGCTCCATAGTATCTCACAAAATCATCACTGGCTTCTTGTCTATCCCACTGAGATGCACCACTTTAGTGTCCACTCCTGCATCAGATCCAAAGGCAGCAGAACAGAGAGCAGGGAGGAGAAATTAAGCCAAAGACAGGATAGCCTGAGGAAGAGCTTCCAAGCAGAAAGATCTCCTAATTTATGGGATATTCTAAAAAGAGTCATTGCATTTAGATGTGGGCAGGATGAGAGTGTACATAGGAAAAACATGTCTGCAGGAGTTATAATAAGTAATTTCTTCTTCCTTCTGAAAGTTCCTCTTTCTGGTGCCCTGCTGGAGCAACTCCATGGGAACAGATGGCCCGTTATCTTCTCTTCAGTCTCGCCATAACCTTTGCACTAGAACAAGGTCTTCTCCCTGTGGTCTTCTGCCAAACAGCCTGATCTGGCAGGCACTCAGGGGACCTCAGGAGGGTCTTCCCCATTTCAGGACCTCCCTTGTCAGATGCAAGGAGTATGTGAGGTCCTAGTGGGCAGAGAAGCCATGGTGCTGCTTTGCAGCCAAAACCAGCAAGGCTTTGTCCTCAGAGAAACTCCCTCTAGCTAGCCATCTGCATGCATTGCTTCAAATCTTATCTCCAACCATATAACTTTCATACATCACATTTTCATCACATGAGCTAGCAAACAAGAAAAGCCTCTTTTAGAGTGACATGAAAGCCCCATTGTGTGGTATAATAGGTAGAACATTGATCCAACAGAGCACAGAAAGCTGCAAAGTCTGTTGCAGAAGCCAGCAGATGGAAGGGATCACGAGCAGCCCCCTGGAAACACACTGTGTTCACCTCAAAACAGCCACTGCCAAAGCTGGAAAGATCCAAGCTGGGGTGATTCCAGAGACTGCTGCATGGAGCTGACAGGCAAGAGCCAGCCTCTGGAGAGTGCAGTGCTAGAGGGGTTAGGAAAGGAAGATAGGTCCGTGCTGGCAGAAGACTGGCAATCCGTCTGGATTCAAACTGGTGTGGCCATTTTCAATGCAAAACACCCTGAACCAACAAGATACTTTTTTTGCATTTGAAGACATCTGCACCCTCTGTCCAAGGTCATCAAGCATTTCAGGTGGATCTGCCTTAGAGGAGGCCCTTTTCTGGGACCTTGTTGTCCCCACAGTGAAGGGCAAACATCCAGTGCACACATCTCAGTGCTATAGGTGAGTCTGAGTTTTAAAAGTCTGCCTGAGTGGATGTAGGTAAATACTGATGTTCCTAGGCCATTATTTTTCCAAAGCGAATGATACAAAATGAGGCACCTTCAAAAGGTGCTCGGATTTTTTTCCTGTTCTCAGTCCTTTCTGTCCATGTGAGCTCCTGGGCATTGGCATGTGGAAATCCAGGCACTTACTTTGGTTCCTGGATATGTATTTAGGAGTTCAATTTAAAAAAATGTTCACCATCATCTCCTAAATTGATTACTGCAATAAGCACTAAAGGATGTGAAACACATCAGCTGAAAACGAGAAGCAGGTACTTTACTGCTTAAAAGCATCCCCTGGAAGTGCTTGAGATTAGTGGAGGCTGCTCTTTTGTTTCATATTGACAAACAAGCAAACAAAACCAAACAATGTAGTAGGAAAATATGAGCACCCCGTTCATTACCCTCAGCGCAATGTTACCTGAAGGCTCTTTTGTCAGACTTTGTTTCTGCTCTTGTTTCCTCAAACCTCATTCTTGGATACTTCAAATGTTACAAACTAGTTGATATTCAAACAAGTGGCTTTTCCTGGTGTAGGCTCAGTGTAATTACTGCACTACGTGTCACACATTGTAGCATGAGAGCCCTCTTCACACAACCGTGGCAGTTCTGCAGGGCACCTGCACCCTTGCCCCATGCATAACGAGAAGCTCAGTCCTGTGATGGACTTTGCAAATGCATCTGGCTCGAGTCCCTTCAAGGAAATAGGACAGTCAATGCTTATCTTTGAGTTTTGTGTTATTGGAAAACTATAATAATGATGGAAACCTAAAAATAAGATATTGTTGAAAAGATACTGACCTGAGCAAGCATTTATGTTGCTTGGGCAATGCAATGCTTTCTGCTTGGAAATAAAACACGTTGTCAGGACCAAATACAAATTGCTTAACTGGCCCATGCAAGATGAACTCATTTCTGATTAAAAAGTAAAGGTATCTGAATATGCCAGAGGCACTCACAGACAGTAGAGCAATTACATGCTTCAACTCAGATCTCAGCTGCCCCCAAAAACCAGCTCATGGGAAGGAGGATGCCAATACCCAATGGCAGGCAGGACACAGCCAGCAAAAAGTGGTTTTAACCTAGGACACTCTGAGGGAGAGCAAAAGATTGAGGCAAAGTCCCTGATATACAGAGAGCACTTGGTGTGCATCTTTCACCTGCTGCAAGCAAATTACTGCCGCACTCTGCTCCAAGGCATTCAAAGGTGCAGTCTCCAGAAATTAAAATCATGGTAGCTGCATACCTAAAAGCAGCACCACAGAAAGGTACACCTGAAAATTTCAAGTGCCATCTTTGGAACAATCTGATACGCAGAGTGTCCTTACAAATTAGGATGTGAAAGCTTTATAATACTCCCTCCTGTCCCCGGCACTCAAGCTGGAAGAGATAAAAGGGTGCAAAGATACAAGTATCAGCATTGCTGTAGACTCACGTCGAAAGCTGCCCCAATCTGAGCCATGTAGAAATGGATGGGCTGGGGAAGCAGCCACATGCGGTGGCAGTTGTATCACTGGATCTTGTACAATTGTACACAAAACTGGCCATCCTGTGACTGTACTAGATAGACCAAGGGTTATCTTGACTGATCCTTGTCAACATGGGACTGATGATACACTGGAATTATTTTCTAGGCATTTTCAAAACCTACATCCACCGAATTATTTTGAGTTGGACAAAACAAAGTACAGTATATACTCTGGATGACAGTCCTGTAATAGTAAAGGGATGAATTAAATGACCCAATAAGTCTTTTCTATCTCTAATCTCTGTGATTATATGAGATATATGAGAGAGGGTTTTTAGAACCAATAATATTCATAGACTAAATATCTTTCATCCAGGAGAGAAAGACAAAATAATGAAATGAGTGCTAAAAACCAATAGGTGTGTTCATAAATCAATTCATTCAGAAGATTTTTTTTTTCCTTTTCCCAGGCATTTGGGTAAAAGTAGCTCATGAGAAAAGGCTTTAAGAAATGCCTTGGGCGATGGAGAAATACAAAAAGCACTTTGCTGCTTCACTGGCGTGTTTAACATAAAAGAAATTTAAACGTGATCATTTTTCAGCTTAACAGTTTTTGACTTTGTAATGAATAAAAATCTGAGCAAAGAAGAAGAAGAAAAGAAGAAGAAAGAAACACTACATTAAAAAGTACTCCAATCAGAAGCCGAGGGCTTTCAAAAGATATTTTTTGCAGCCTATGTCTAAATTTACCATTTACCATTACTCATCTGCATGAGACACACAACAGTGTTTACTCCCAAAAACTACAGGTTATGTTTGCTGCTGCAACTTGAATGCTGAACCATGCATGTGAGGAAATGCATGTTACATTTTACCATAATAAATAATTTAAAAAAAAATGTTCTTTGTTTAGTTTAAACCTCCCAAAGTTTTTAATTTCTTGGTCACCAGCAGTGACAGTGGTGAGGACAGCCTGCTGCTCTCAGGCTCTACCCCTCTCTTCATCCCAGATCTCCCTTTCTCCTGGCAGAAGCATCCTGGCAAGGACCTGGCCCAGCCCCATGCCCAGCATGGAGAGCGGCACAGAAAGTGTTACTTTGACCATGACTCCTGTCGCCCTGAAGATGAAAAGACATTAGTAACTACCTCTTGCTTACAGGTTTGCCTTTGCTATCAAATGGCTTGGAAAAGTCTAAAACTAGGCACAGTAACAAATGCCAGCTTAGTCATGTTTCATTTCTTCTATTTAACAGTCCTGAGCATTATTTTTCTTACAGTGAGGTAATTAAGTGCATCTGTCATGTATTTGACTTTTAAGGTTGTAGTCATTTGGTGAAACATTAAGTGAAAACTGCAGTGATTCAGAGTTGTTGAATTTCTAATATAATATTAATCCTCACTCAGCCTTTTAGGCAACATGCACACACGATCACATGCACTCTCACTCCCCCTGCTTGATTTTTCAAAATTTTTCCTTTATGCCAGCCATTATTTTAACAGGGACAGCAGAACGCTTCTGTCTCTTTGTAAAACAGATGCACAGTTGTTCCCCGTCTGCAGCAGGCAATGGAGGGATTTCAGAGTTTCGCAGAAAAACTGTGCACTTTGCAGTCAAGCCAGTTTTTTCTTTGCATTATAGGTACAACACGTAAGGAAAAACACCTGTGATGTCTTTTCTCCGGGGTAAGAGGCTGCACCTGGAGACAAAATATTTCCCAAATGTAAAGTCAAGCTGGGTCTAAGGACAGAAAAATTATTCACGTGGACTCTAACCCCTGCAACGCTGCTGATGCCAGGGGCACTCATCCTGGTGATGGAGAAAAGCAGTACACATTCAAGCTGCCTTAACTCTGTTGTCATGAAGGTCAAAACCTGACTTACTGGACAGGAGAATCAGGCCAGCAGCAACTGCTTCAACAAAATCCACCATGAGCACTGCCAGGTAACCGGTTTCCACACTTCTATCAGTGTAGGGAGAGCAGAATTTTGTTTCTTATTTCTCCATCCTCCATAATTTGTTATTACCCTCTCTGGAGGTGCCTCACTGGTTCATAAACCACAAGCCACTAGCAGTGGCACTAAGGTTATTTTCATAGCTGCACTCCCAATGCACATTCTAAAACTGGGTGGTTTATACCCTGTCGTCCATGGAGCCCGGCAAGTGAAAGGACAATTTATATGGAGTCAGAGAAAGGTAAATAAGAAAAACAAGCTTTTTTTTTTTCAATACGCTTAAATTTGCTACACATGCATCCTCCCCTTCAGGGAACGGTTGCAGATAAAAAGTTGGAATATATACATTTAGAGCAAAGAGTGCTTCTAGTAGATAGAAGGAAAAAAAAAAACCTTCCACCCACCAAGGATGCATTCAGTTGGCAAAATGTAGCTACCAGCACTTAAGTATCTCGATCCACACTAGGGCCCCGAGGGTCCCTTCAGAGTCAGTGGAGATCCAGGCCAGAGAGCGAGCAGCGTCTGGGAGGGTCACCTCCTCTGAAATCAGGTGTGTATAACACTGCTACAGGTGCCCATTTCTCTTAATGATTGCAAAGGAAGTTCTGGATGATACTAGAGATGTCTAAAGCTATGTGAGATTAAATCCACCCCGAGTGGCTGAGCACAGCAGGGCTCAAGGGGCAGCTCTTCCCTCCCACCCCAAGCAGTGTGTGATCCCCGGCGCACCACATTGAGCTAAAGTCATTAGACTCCAGCCAAGGAGGGCTCCTCGCCTGTCCAGTGTGTTCTTTATTCACTCTTAGTGCCTTTATCTGCACAATGCAATCTGCCCCCATCATAAATAATCAGGCTCGTCTCATTGGAGAACAAAGGGAAAGACAAATACATGCAAAGCTGAACCATCATTCTGTCAACAGGCCTTCTGTATCAGTATCAATATTTTAAACAGCCACCTTGGCTCTGTTACAGAAAGTGTGCTGCCTTCTTTGTTTTCTCAAAGTAAACACAATGTTTTCCTTTTTCATTTTCCAAAAATATCCTGCAGATTCAGATGTGTTTACTGCCTGTGTACAAACTGAAAGAAAGAAGTGAACAGCACTAGAACAGAAGTTAGAAGTGGTTCTGCACAGCTCCAGAGGCCATTGACAGGCTGTGCTCAAAAGATGGCTGGAGTAAAAAGAGGACCAAGGAGGAGTTTCCAAAGTGGAATTTCTGCTAAAATTATTCTTAAACCCACATTGCTGTGGACATAGTTGGGCACAGAAGGGATCACCCAAGGCTGTTGTTCTTCTCTCACTTCGCATATCTCTGCCAAACCCATGCTTTTGCGTAGATGTTAGCTAGTAATAGTTACTAACGATGAAGAGCTCAGCTGCAGGATCTAATAGATCATGCAAAGTGAGAGCATCTTGCAGCCCTGTCCTCCAGCAGGCGAGACAGGCAGCTGATGCACCAAGGGCAGGAAGGGCTGAGATGACACACTGAGGGATATGTTCTGCCGACTGCTCATTTTTCTCTTAGCTCTTTCTCCCCATTTAGGCAAAGGACCTCAAATGCAACATGACTGACTGGATGCCTGTTTGTCAGTGACATGCCCGAACAAGTTCTCAGACTCTTTGATCAGCCCTGGAGGCATGAATGACCTTTGAAAGGCTGCAAAGCCTTCCTTCTCTTTTCTTGGCAAACTTCTGTGTCCTCTGGGTTCTGGTCCAGACCAGCTGGAGGTCGATGCCCAGGTCTTTAGCCAATGTTCCCCTCGGCTTGGAGGGAGCCAGGCTGAGGACAGGAGTCAGCTTCTTCAAAAGATCCTGACAGCCAGGCAGGGAAATCCACCCTGTTCCCATCCTCTTGTGCACAGTTATCAACTGGCCAGTGTTGATGCTTTACAGTAAATAAATCCTGGGTGCTTGCCTGGAGAAATACACGGGAGCAATTGCACTGCATCTAATCAACTCACAGCCTATTCTTTTCTAGCTAAAGTACAAATTAAGCATCTTCCTGCTCCAAGAACATTAAAGTGTTCTAAGAAGTGGAGAGCACTGATTTAATAATTGAATAAGCAATATTGCAGGCATTTCTGGCAGCCTTAGTCCTTACTGTAATCTGCACACGCATTGGAAGCACCCGTGCCCACCCTTTTCTGGTGTGCATCCCCGAAGAAGTGCAGGTACCACACTCTCTCCCCTTCTAGCAGATGATTACCAAAAAAAACCCACCAAACAACCAAAAACCAAACAAATGAAAAAAACCCACAATGTTCCCAGTGGGAACAAAGCAGGTGACCAGACACGAGTTGGTGCTGCGAAGGAGAGGTTGAGAAGAGCGCAGTCACTGCTGCCCCGGGACAGGTAGATAAATTCACATTCTGCTGCAGACAGACGTGAGCACGCCGTACGAGGACCACCCTGCAACAAGAGCAGAATTTGGACAGCATGGAGGAGCTATGCACAGTGGTTCGCAGGCAGATGCAGCTGGGGAAGCACCACATGGCAGGCAGCAGGCGATGCATGCTGTGGGACCAACCCTGCCCTGTGCAAAGAGGGAGGTAGGCTTAGGACACCTACCCTTAGGGGAACCTGGGCAATTGCTGAGTTTGGAAAACAAGATACAGCCTGCTTCTTTCCATCCATGTGCAGCTTCCCCAGCCGACCCTCAAGTTCTTTTATACCTGTAATGACAATGCAACTTTGTAGAAAAATGCAGTTTCTGGCACGTCTCGTGTTGGAAGAATTAACACTCATGAGCCACAGTAAGGTATGGGGCAGGTAGATCTGCAGCAGCGTGACTGGTCCTGATGGCAGATAAAAGCATGTGATGACTTTTTAGGAGCAGACAAGTCTGTCTGTGACCCACATAGCAGGGAGACAAAAGACATAAAGAGTATTGCAGAAAGTTGTGGGAAATATAAAAAAAAAAAAAAAAAAGGAAAAAATCCATCTCTAGCGCTCTTGTTTCTGATTTCATCCATCTAGAGTTTTGCTTATTTGCCTATAGAAGTGGTAGTGGGACCAGAGGTTCTACTAAGGGTCAACTAAGGCCAACCGACCCCCCTTTTCTTGGCCTCCTCTCCCATCCCTAGCATCACAGCATCAGGACCTCATCAGATTAAATGCTGGTTATCTCAGGCCCAGGCGTGAACCTGTCCCAACATCTCTCCTGTCACTGGCCAGTGGGACCCTGTGGTCCATCATAATTCTGCTAGCTGACCCCAATATGCAATATATTTGCAACAGTATTTGGGTGCAAAATACAGCAAGATTCATCCAGACACGGGACGTGGGAACAAAAGGTTACTGTTTGACTTCGGCTACGATTGTTTATCAAACCAGAGATAAAAACCATGAAGGTTAAAATTAGCTATGCTCAAATGTTTTTGTGATTAAACTGTATTACAGCAACACTAGAGGTTGCAATCATTGTATGCTATTCAGGTACAAATCTATTTTTCTATCTCTTTATAATCCCTTGCACAACATACCTGCTCCTCTCTTCTCCCCAGCGTGGGCTTGAAATGACTCTTGTCCCATTTAGGCAGAGTAATGCCTTGGTTTGCATTATTCAGTTGAGCAGTGACATAGCAAGAACAGCTGGATGGGCTTGGTGAACATCAGCCTGGCTCCTAGAAACATCACTAGCCTGTTTTGGTGGGTGGAGGAGAATGCACAATGCCACTGGCAGCACCAGCAAGAAAACATGAATGGCAGCTCAAAATAAGCTGCAGCAGGTGTAAACTGTAACATCACTAAATTTGGGTATCTTCTGTACAGCCCAATGTTCCTCCACCTTGCCAGCAAACCTCCCACTGACAGAAAATGTATTTGTTATCGTTCCTGTTACAAGCTTAATTCTCTGAACAGTCAGGTGTAACTGATGGAGATTGCCTTTCTCATTCGCTCAATCTTGAGGCTTTCCCTGGAAGACCCCCAGGAAAATCCTTTAATGATAATTTTTCTTCCACCTCAGCTGCTCATTATGAACAACGACAATGAGTGGACCCTCCCTTTTTAAGTCTCCCTGAAAGAGTATATATTTGACACTGAAGAAAGCAGGGCATAATAAAAGAGACCCGCTAGCGAAGACTCCATTTGTGTCCAAATTTTGAAGATGTGATAAAGAGCAGAGTGATAAAGAGCACTGCAAAGGTCTTCACCACTTTTAATCAAAGTTCACAGTCTTATCTGAAACCAAAACCAGAAACAGATGCATTTAAGAGAACAGCTTTCTGTTGGAAGTGGAAGAAATGGAAGACAGACCTTCTATACCCTCACCCTTAAACTCTGAGGATTTAATTACAAAATTTTACAAAGATTTTGACAGAGGGGCTAATACATTCAGGAAAGGACACATGCACGAAGCTTTAAAACTTTGAGTTTTCTGGTCCCTTTAAATTTTAATTAACTGTAGCTTAAAACAAACAAAAAAACCCCAAACCAAAACCAAAACCAACTAGGTATTAGGTGAGGTACCAGGTCCAAAGGAAAGGAGAAAAATTTTAGAACAATTTTGATAGCACTAAAAGGAACTGAGAAACTTCTGCTTGAAAAGGTCTCTCTGCAGGTGCTGACAGTTCACATAAGGTAGTGTATTTGGAATATTTAATGAAAATTAAGGTTAGTAGAAGTCTTTGCACACATTTGGATTACTGCACAAAAAGTAACTAAAAGATAATCCTCAACAGTAGCATCTGCCCTTGATACTAGTTCATGTTGCAGATGGAAAAATTTAGGTTGTGATTAAGAGATTTATACACGGTCATAGCCACATGGTGTTAATGCTATCACTGTCACCTAACTACCCATATCAACAGGCTGTCTGCAACTTACTCCCTTAAAGTCATTTATTTAGGCAGTTACCAAGGTTTTATTTGCTGCCTTCTCTCCTATTGTTCTGTAGGAAGACAGTTGAAAAGATGTGAGTGTAGCATCTTCTCCTTCATAGAGTTTGATACAAGGGAGAGAAAAAAAAGTTTCAAGAAAACTGCTCTATAGTCATATATGAGACACAAAAAGTTCAATAGGAATTATGATAACCATGAAGAAAGACAGAAAGAGAGTGACATAGGGTAATGCTGGGAAAAAATAGCAGCAAGTTTAAGTTCTTCCCTGACTTGAACAGTGTTATGAGAAAAAAAAAAAAAACAAAAAAACAAAAAACAACTTAGCAATAGTTTTGACTTGATTCCATTACAAATGCTGTTTCCTGTGGATATTATGAATAAAAGTTTCATGTCACAGGAACGTCCTGATTTTCACTGCTTTTGTGTTCATAAACCAAAAAAGGGTGGAACCCCCACCACCACCACTGCATACTTCGCACATCCAGAGAAGTGGCAAATGCAAGGAACCTGCATTTCTCTTTGTACGTGGCCTTTGCCTGATTGTAGCCTGTCAAACAGAAATGCAGTAAAAAATTCAGATTGCAAAGCCAAGCACTTAAAAATATTGAAATCTCTCAATAGAATCTGGATGAGATATATCTCTCATCTCTGTTTTCTGAAAGAGTAGCCCTACTTTAACCAAAAACATTCCATAAATGCAGCTTGAAGCGAAACTGAATGTGGAAAATTTGGATCAAAAGGGTTGTAAAGAACTGACAAAAGAAAGGAGCTTTAAAATAGCTGCACTCCCAGCTCTGCGTAAACAAGAGCCCACGCACTTCTTATGCCAGACGCCTCCATCAATGGGGTTGTGGGAGTTGGTTCGACAAGCAGGGAAGCTCCTGGACCTGTGCAAGGTCAAGAATGACCATGCCATGGTTTGGGTGCCATCATTACTACACAAGTCACACATTGGCACTGCTCTGCCTGTGGTGCTGCAGGGAGTTACACCAAGTCTGGGAGTGACTTCTTTCTAGTTTCTCACTACCTGGTAGGTATCCTCAAAGTAATAATTTGATAGGGTTTTGGGCAGTAGTCCAGTTAATCCCTAAGAGATTGAAAGCTGCTTCAGGCATTATCTTCTATTCAGCATTGCTAAAAAATGCTAAGACTGAACACTGCACTTAGAAAAATTATATTATCTATGTGTATCGTAGTAATGCTAAGCAATCATTGCCTGAGTTTGGGATCCTGCCATGGTGGGGCTGGGAAGAATACGTCCCGCCACCCTCTTAGTGAACCATAAATTGCCTTTCCAGGTCATTCATAACTGCCAGTCTGAAATTTGTTTTTTGTTTGTGTTTTTTCAGCTTATATTTATCTACATACTATTCTGCCAATTTTAAGCCAAATGCGTTGGGATTATTACTATTTATCTTTTGAGGTTTAAGTCGTGAATAACGACATTGCCAAGCTTTTCTCATTAATCATAAAGCCATTTATGTCTTTGCTTTTAATAAGAGGAAGAGAAGAGCTGCGCATGATCACACAGACCTAAATGTTAGCATTTGAAGGAAAATGCTGAGTATTTGGAGCTTTGTGAAAGACATGACAATGACAGCTGGTGCTTTATAGAACTAACACCTTTCACACTGTTACAGGTAGGATAACCACTTGCTACCAGCTGGTAAAGTCTACGTGTAAAAATAATCTGTGTAGACGGGCTTATGGTGTCAAACACCCTGCGGTAAATTTATTTTCACCTGTGGAACCAAGGTTTATACAGAAACTTCTTACTGAAATGCAAAAAAAAAAAAAGAAATTTATGCAACAGAGAAAGAATCTGAGTGTCCATGTGAGTCAGATTACAGCATTCTTGCCTTTAATGTGTTTGAAATTGGCCATAGAATATAAAGAGTGCAGCTAAAAACTTCAAATTCGTGCCTATAAACTTATTTGAAAAAGTCATCGCTCAATGTGGAAGAACTGATAGTTTAATTCAGTGAAAATTCCAACTTGAATAACTTGGGCTCAGTTCTTGGCAGTGTTGTTAGTGGAGTTTTTTCCTTGCGTTTCAGTGTAAGAAGCAGGTTCTGCCTTCTCTAGTCGATACAGGTAGTGCTCAAAGAGTGGTGGATGAGAATTAACTATCTCATTGCGGTTGGCTAACTCAATACATATTGATTTGTGGGTCCTGTGACCTAAAAAAAGACAAACTATATTAAACTTTGAAATAATGTTAAATAAGGATGGGCTTCACCAAATTAGATAATAGAAAACACGTCCCAGTAGCACTCTTGTGGTAGAATAGTTAAAAGACATTGGCTTCAGGAAACCATAACTTATTGACAATGATATTCCTTTGGCTAGTTTGATCTCAAGCCAAGCTGGCTGGCTCGCTGGTGTAGAAGTCATCACAGTCATACCAAGTCCATCCAGTTCAGGCACAGCTCAGTTCAGTAGTAAATGCTGAAGACATCTCAAGACTGTAACTGAGACCATTGACTGGTGTCTCAGAGATTTATCTCCAGCTCTACAGCAAAGTTCAAGTATGGCATTTTACAAATCCATGCATTTATTTTCTGTGTCTCTACCTGAGGGGTAAAGGCTTTGACCACCCCAAGGTTCTGTGGCCCCAATGTCCAGATGGGGATCTACCACAACGTGTTGTGCTCCATTCTAGCATACAGATCTAGGATTCTTTCCCATAGAAATCAGGATGAAGCAGAAGAGGCCAGTGAGTATGCGCATCTTCTCCTGGTCCTACATCATGACGTTATGATGGCACATATCTGGACCTGGAAGCTGAGAAATTCCCTAGTTCTGCTGGACTGGAAATGCCATATTAAGTATGACATGCCATCACCACTGAGCTGGCTGAAAATTTCACTCACCCAGTAAAATTACATGAACCATGAAAAGAAGGGGAGGAACCATGCAGGTGAGGGATGAAGAGGGACTCTCTCTTTCAGTGGCAGCCTTTGTTTAAGCCAGCTCAGAAACCACATTATACCTTTGCCACCCACATTTCTCACTGATTCAGTTAGTACTTTGGTCCATACACTGGGTTCCTGTGCTCAAGCACACAGTTCTTCCCAGGTATAACATTCACTGTCCTGCTTTATAACCAGAATATAATGGAAATGCTCATTGCCAGAGCTCCTGTTGCGAGTTACACTGGTGACACCAAGGATAGGATGTGGCCCTTTGGTATGACATTGCCTGTGAGGCAATCGGCAAGTGCCTAGCTTTGTTCAAGTTTTGATTTTTGCGGGTGACATTGTGCTTCCTCACATCTTTGTTTTTTGCGACACCTGGATGCTAAATGGTATGCTTTAATGTGACACATTCAGGTGAAAAATACCAACTAATAATGCATTAAAATAATAATTTTACTTCAGTAAAAATAGATGTGATATTAGATGCAGTATTTACTGGCAAGACATAACTGACCTAGTCTGCCTGGTAAAGAAACTTATCTTTTGAAGACAGGTATACTTGGAGTTTCTGATGGAAACAGAGCACTGATAATTATGTAAGAGTTTGTTGTCAGATATTTTATTACAGCATTAAAAGAAAAGCCCTGCTGCATTGAGAACTCTACCATAAGCAAATGCAGACTCATCCAAGAAGGCACATGCAGAAGAGCTGATTTTCCCCTGCTTGAAGAACAGTAAGGCGCTCCCCTGCTGGCATTTGTACCCATTTGTACCCTTCAAGCCTATGAAAATCTACACTTTGGAGGGCTGTATAGAGAATCCCAAGTAAAAATTAATTTGCTGACAGCTGCTCCTTACCAATGGGTAAATTGGTATGGTTTATCTGTAGACCAGCTCTGCCTTGGCCAGTGCAGGCCTGACAAAGCTTGGAGAAAAGGAAGAAGACCCATCCTCCATATCCCTTCTCCCCGCAGACTCAACCCTGTCCCGAAGCTCTCTACAGTCTCTTGGACAAACTTCCTTCTGCTCCGGGAGAATAATGCAAACCTGCCTGAATTACCCTGGGATCAAAGCAGCAGCGTTCCCCAGTCTCTTCTCTAGCCACTGTACCGCAGTGCCCATTCCAGGGTTAGTACAAAGTTTACTGAAGTTTATTAATGCAAACAAATAAAGAGATTATCCCTAGATGGTAGGGACGGCCAGGTGTCTAATAACTAAGGTTATGGCTGGCTTGTGGAGCACATATCTTTACCTGTTGTATCAGTTCTGTTTTTCTATGTGCTTATCTCATCCATCTCATAAAGATTTTTAGAATACTTCTGAAAGCGCTAGGAAGTCTTCAGAACGAGACTGTTGTCATGGTTTGGGCTGAGCTGGCCACTAAAATGAACAGCAGATGCTCTCTTTTACCTCTCTCCTTCAGAGGAAAGAGAGTGTGTCCCTTCCAAAGAGAAGAGAGAAAAGGAGAGAGAGTTGAAAAGAAACTAAACTACTTTAATGAGATATTATTAATAATACAATTATAATAAGAGAAGGGTAACAATATTAATAAGAAACTAATGAAAAATATACAATATATACAAAACTGTATTGAGCTCCCAGGATGGCGATCATGTCACTGGCAGGCATTGGGAAAGTCTCAAACTGGACTCAGTGATGGACGGGAGCTGAACTCAGGAACTGGATTCAGGAATGCACGGATCAAAGGCAGATGAACAGACTGAGTCCTCCTCGGATGCCAGCCATTGGCAAGAAAAAGGCTGACTCCTTTGATCCCTCAGCTTTGATACTGAGCATGAGGCAGGTGGGATGGAATATCTTGTTGGTCAGTATTGGGTCACCTGTCTTGTCCGCTCCTCCTCACAGGTGCAACCCCTCTACATTCTTCCACTTCTGACCTTCCAATGCGGCACACAGCAAAGTTAGTTGATCTTGGTTGTTACAGCAATAAGTATAAGCAGGACCCTCTTTGCATACCATTCCTTGGTATTCACTATAGACATCAGACCTTACCTGCTAGAAGTGGATACTGACTGAAAAATATGCCGTTGATTCCAGAGAGATAGAAGAGGCTTAACTGAACAGTAAAATTACTGAAAAGAAAATTGGTCCTTCAGACTACAGCTAGACTAATCAGGGCTTGGGCACAAGCCCATGCTTGTCACTGATGGTGGAATCCTGGAACAGTTTTCACTCATGACATCCCCCAGCCTACATCCACAGGGCAGTATAGCAGTGATATTAGTCTCCTGGGGGATCATATAGGTCAGTGACTGGTTCCAAAAGACAGTACGGAGGAAGTCACTCTCTTGAGGGAAATGGTTGCATGGACTCAAACAGCACTGCACCAGCTGGTTTCAGGGCCAGAGCATGTGCCCCAGCATGGTTACTTTACTCTCTGAGCTCATGGGCTAATAGCTCCAGTGCTTAATCCAGGCTGCTTAGAAGGGCTTAGTCAGTGAAGCATCTATTGCTCTCATTCGGAGGTTATTTCCCCCAGTGATTGTTCTGTCAGGGTCCACCCCCTGTCCAGCATCAGTTGGCCAACCCAAACTGTGGCAAAGATGGGAAGAGCTCCTTGGGTCTCTCCACTCACCTGCTCCTGGCTTTATATTCCCCACATGTGAGTGTCTCCCCAGTTCACCCTTCCTTCCACATCCTGTTCTTGTGCTGTTGCCAGATAGTATTTGTCTTGCACAGCTGGGGAGCCTTGAGCCATTTCTGGAAAGGTAGGACCTCATCGTCCCCTGTGCTCTGGAGGCTTTGGTTCCACCTGGAGACCTCAGTGGTAGTGTCCTTTCAGAAATGCATGGCAAGAAGTTTACTGAATTCAATATCTTGAGACATATCTATGGTACACTTTTCCACCTAGCCTCCTAATTCTTTAGCTTACTTGCATTTTGTCATAACTTTTGCTTTAATAACCAGAATGTCCATGGGCAGAAAGTCAAGAGATCTCTGAAAGATCTGCCAGAAGTTAGGAACTATCTTTTTTTCTTCTTGTTTTTTTCTTTTCTTATTTTTTTCTTTCTTATTTTTTTTCTCTCCAAAATTGCTAGAATGGTAGGAAAAATTTTGTATTGATGTACAGTGTTTGGTGCACGTTCAGTGAAACTTTAGTGGCATTTTTGAAAAGTTTTAACTACAAGTAAAGAGGATCTGTAAAAAGTCGAGCTGAAGGGCACAACAACCAACTCATGAGCTGGCAGAAGAATAAAAAGAGCTTGTAGAAGCAAAATATCTCCACTTTTTTACTCTGGCATTTAGCTTGCTACATTATGGCTTCTGACAACAACAGGCGACAGGAATTTAAAAGAAAGTGAAGCATTCAGTCTCTTCTAGTCTGCTCTCATCAGTTTTACAAGCTAGATCATCAAACAAGAAAAAAGCCCACCACAATATCAAGGAAACCCTCCCTGCCACATTCAAGGACGTGTAAATGTTAATAGCACCTGGCACCAATCTCCTGACACACCAGTTGGCGTTAGTCGCTAAGTGCTACAGTTTGGCAAAAAGAAAAAAGGAGAGAGTTTGAGAGAGAGTTGGGTTCCTTTTTTGTTTTAAGTGAAATTAAATGAGGCATCTTCACTGGAGATGCATGCCTCTCAAAAATTTTTTCTAAATGGAACTTTCCTCTCAGTCCTCCACTGGATATTTCAAATCTTTTGATAGAGCAAAGTATATATCCTATCACTTTTCCTAGAAACATCTAGTAGCAAAGGAAAGAATCACACAGGCTTAAAGAATGCAATAAGGATTTTTTAATCTGAGTTCCCAAATTCCCTGATTCCCAAAAGTCCAAGAAATCCCCAACTTTTTTTTTTTTTCCTAAGGAAGTCTCAAAAAGTGGAACAGAATTGGACACAGAAGAAGCACGCAAAATCTTTCCTGCCTCTCCACAGCAGGATGTGAGAGCTTCTAGACCATATGAACATCTAATGATGCATTAGAAATCATTTGATACCTTGGAAAATCCATATGCAAATAAATACATGGCCTGAATTTTCAAGGTGTGTCTGAGGCAAGAATAGGACAGGCTGGGAAACACAGCTACTCCCAGAGTGTTTTCTCTTCCAGAAAACCTTAGATTGGCCCTGTTCATTTCCAGTCTTGGTTTAAATGATTCAGATAACGTCAAGATCTGTCCCCTGCAGAAACACTTTCCAAAGTTACCTCTACAGTGTTAGGATGATCTTCCTGGCTGTCAGACAAGGCTGTCCTCCCACTTTGAACAATTCCACTCCCTTACTCATGCATATAACTTTGATTAACTTCAGAAAGTCCTGTCCTTCTCAGGGCCACCGTGGGAGGAGACACTCTAGTGTGGAGAGGAGCCAGACAATAGTGTGGATCATTTACCATCTGCAAAGCATCCAAATTGCAACTGTGTTGTCTGCTTTTATCTGGGTCATGCAGGTCAGATATTTTAAGATATTTATAGAAAGGTAGGAGAAGTACTTACCAGCATTTTCTAAATCACCTGCCGCTCAATGAAATGAAAGAAAAGTAGCCATCAAGGTGCTTTGCAAACCCCATTCATTACCAACACATAAAAAATGCTTTTTAATATCCAGCCTGCATTTTGTCCTAGACATAGACAAAACATATGTAATTTTTCTAAATGAGAAAGGCACAGCTTAGTGGAAAACTATTTCCCCTGCTCCTAAAAATATCCAGAGCTGCTTGTGTCTGAACAGCTCTGTAGGTCAGGAGGAGACAGATGAACTGATGTACAATTCCCTTTCAAAAAGGCATTCAACCTTTTGAGCTTCCCCACCCAAATCTGTGAATTCAAGTCAAATTTGGCAAAAGACAAAAGGTGGGGGAAAAAAGGCAAAGCCCAAAGCTTTCATTGCTACATTGTCTAAATGACACACTGATTTTTTCTTTAGCTGGCTCAGAGAATGTCCTCATGCTGCAGACCTTCTTCCCAACACCCTACATCGACCAAAGACATAGAGTGGGAAACCAAAACCCACAAAAGTAATGTGCTACATCAGTAATGTGCAGTGGAGTGTGGCTGCTGCCTCCCCGCTTTAGATACCTCCTCTGGCAGAGGACTTGCTGAGTACCTTTTTTCCTTTGCTGTGTACTTTTCCCCAAGTTCCCTAGGAAAGCAGCTGCAGCCGATGCTACAGAGAAAATCAATCCACTTTCCTACTCTTCCACAAAGAAAACGAGCAGAAAAATCCCTCAATACAGTCAAAACACAATAATAGGGGATATAAAGACTGATGCCACCAGGAGCACCCAGCGCACCCTCCCCACCACATTTTTTTCACCATTACCATTCTTCATTGTTTTTCCCTCCCAGCAGCCAAACTATGGCTTAAAAATAGGGAAAAGAAAACTGTCCTGGCCCCTGAGATGGCCAGGAGGAGTCCCAAATCAAGGGGGTTATATGGCATAAACATAATGTCCACAAGCAGCAAACAAATCAGGGTTTTGGTGTGCTTTTCCAAGTGGAGTTCTTGGTTCAAAACTACCTTCATTCCTCTAAAATGTAGTGATTAAAAATTACTCTGAAAACAAAATAGACCACCTCCTTTGGAGAATGAATTTTTTTTGCACTACTAAAACCGTTAAGAAAAAAAAGTACTTGATTTTTGCCAGCCTGATGAGATCTGCCCTTCTCATGCTTGCCATTTACCACCACCACAGAAATACATATACTAGGCCTTGCTGTAAATGGGCTGAAAGAACATACTTTGCATTATGCACATGCTTAAGTGATGTTTTAAACAGTGAGGGATTTAAGGACTTGCATAAATGTGGTTAAGTCAGGTCTTCATCTCGTGAAATTCTGTTTCATGGAGTTTGACAAATCTTCAGCTTTTCTCTTTCGCAAAGTGAACACTACATATATTTAATGTAATAGTACATTAAAAACAAACAAACAAACAAACAAAAACAACAAAAGAGTCAACCAAACTTGCCGTGCTGTTCCAGATAAATAAGCTCAGATGCAACATTATGTAGATCAGTCCTGCAGAGATCAACTTTCAGGTGTTACAGTGATAAGCAACAGTATAAAATCCTATAAAATCCTATAAGCTTATGTAGGGCAGGGAAGGCTGTAACTGATATAGAATTTGTCTTGGATTCCTGTTCAGGGCTTCACTTCACTCCTTTGACTTTGCCAGATCTCCCTCTGACACCACCAAAAGCTCTGGGTAAGCAAAGAGCAAAGCATGGAATCAAATGCATTATGTATTATTTGTTGGCACTCTTTAGAGATGACTTAGTCTCTCTTGCCAGACATTTTCTAATTATTTTTCTGGTGCTTTAAGGGGTGACTGTGTTCTGCTTGTCTACACCTTGTTTCCAGGCTGCACACACTTTTGCTTTTTAGGCTGGTATTTATCACTCTGTGTTTATCTTTAAAAAAAGAATCCATTTCCAGTACTTGTAGTTATTAATTCTTTCATCTCCTTCCCCATTTGTTTCACCTGCAGTGCAATGCTACATGGTTTATATTCATTATTGTGCTATTATTTGCCTCAAATATGTTTTGCACTGTTGCATGAATTATTTTTGACAGCTGAACAAAGGCAAGATGTTAATCCAAGGAAGCAATCTGCAGAAAGTGCTATTAAACAAGAACAGGAATGTCTGTGCAATTTACTGTACCCAAAGAGGTACAGTAAAAAATGGGAATCATCAGTCTGTGGATATCATCACACTGACGAAGCCAACAGCACTGGGAAGTCATGGACTAGGTTGCTTTTTCTGTTTATCAACCATTTGGAAACCTTTATATTATTTCTACTTTGGGCTCTGAACAATAAAGATGAAATCAGTCAAAATGCTGCAGGTCCTTCTGCAAAAATGAAGAGAGGATATTTCTACTAATTAGACAGCAGTCTTGCACCACTGCACTCTCCTGACCGCAGAGCAAGAAGTTAGCATGTAGGGCAATATTTGGGCATGACACTGCAGTGACATGTCCAGTGCGCTCCTGCTTCTGGCCAAGCTAATTGGGGCTTCTTTGGGAACTTTCTCCACATTGCGCGATTTCACGGAGTAGTTGTGTTGTTGGGCAAGGGCGTGCGTGTATCTATGCATCCTTTCACCTCACATTAGCAATGCAAAGTGGTACTCATGCAGACACAGGCTGGCTGAGGCTGGAGGGCACCCCTGAAAGTCATCTAGTCCAACCTCCCTTCTCACAGCAGGGACAGTCAGAGTGCGTTGCTCAGAGCCAAGTCCTCTCAGGCTTTGAATATCTCCAAGGGTGGAGACTCCCACAACCACTGGGGGCAACCTGCTCCACTGTTTGACCACCCTCATGGAAAAAAGTGTTTTCCTATGTTTCAATGGAATTTTCTGTATTTCAGGTTCTGCTCATTGCCTCTTGTCCTGTCACTGAGCACCACTGAGAAGAGCCAGGCTCCATCTTCTTTATTTCCACCCTTCAGGTATTTACAAACACTGATTTGGGGAGAAATAACCCCATGAATCAGTACAGGTTAGGGGCTGACCTCCTGCAGAACAACTCTGTGGAAAGGGACCTGGGAGTCCTGATGGACAACAAGATGACCATGAGCCAACAATGTGCTCTGGTGGCCAAGAAGGCCAATGACATCCTGGGGTGCATCAAGAAAAGTGTGGCCAGCAGGTTGAGGGAGGTCATCCTCCCCCTCTGCTCTGCCCTGGTGAGGCCACATCTGGAGTATTGTGTTCAGTTCTGGGCTCCCTAGTTCAAGAAGGACAGGGAACTGCTGGAGAGAGTCCAGCAAAGGGCTGCAAAGATGATTAGGGGATTGGAGTATCTTTCTTACCAGAAAAGACTTAGGCGCTTGGGTCTTTTTAGTCTAGAGAAAAGAAGACTGAGGGGGGATCTTATCAATACTTATAAATACTTAAAGGGAGGGTGCCAGGGGGATGGGAACAGTCTTTTTTTAGTGGTGCCCAGTGATAAAACAAGAGGTAACAGACACAAACTTGAACATAGGAAGTTTCATCTTAACATGAGAAGGAACTTCTTTACTTTGAGGGTAGTGGAGCACTGGCACAGGCTGCCCCGAGAGGGTGTGGAGTCTCCCACTCTGGAGACATTCAAAACCCTCCTGGACGCCATCCTGTGCAAACTACTGTAGATGATCCTGCTCTGGCAGGGGGGTTGGACTAGATGATCTCCAGAGGTCCCTTCCAACCCTCACCATTCCGTGATTCTGTGATAAAATCCCCTTGGGTCTCCTCTTCTCCAGGCTGAGCAGTCCCTGCTCTCACAGCCTTTCCTCACGTCAGCTACCTCAGTTTCTTAATCATCTTTGTGGTCCTGCACTGGACTCACTCCAGCATGACCATGCCTCTTTTGTCTCAGAGAGCCCAGACTTGGACCCAGAACTTTAGATGTGTCTCACTAGAGCTGAGCAGAGGGGTAGGATCATCTCCCTCAGCTGGCTGGCAACATTCCTCCTAGTGCAGCCCAGGTGGCTGTTTGCCTTCTTTGTAGCAAGGGCACATTGCTGGCTTATGGTAAAATTGTTGTCCACCAGAACGCACCAGGGCCCTTTTTTAAACTGCTTCTCAGTGGGTTGGTGCCAGCCTTCATTGGTGTGTGGTGTTATTCCCTCCAGGTCCAGAATACGTCATCTGAGGAAGAATAGTCTTTCTCTGATGGAATCTCCTGAAGCATAGCCTTTGATTAACTTCATGAAGTTCTTGTTTGCCCATTTTCCCAGTCTGTTGAACTCTACCTGAATGGCAGCACAACCATCTGCCGTACCTACCACTCCTTCTCGGTTTTTATCATCTGCAAACTCACTGAGAGTGTACTCTGTCCAGGTCATTAACTAAGTTTTTATAAAATATTTGTCCCCATAACAACCCTTGGGCACACCATGGGTGACTGGCCTCCATCCAGACTTCATGACACTGGTCACAGCCCTTTGAGCCTGGCGGTTCGGTCAGCTTTCAGTCTACCTCACTGTCCACTTATCTAACCCGTATTTCATCAGTTTGTCTATAAGAATGTTATGGGAGGCAGTGTCAAAGGTCTTACTAAAGTCGAGACAAACAACATCCACTTCTTCCCCAAGATGCAATGTGCTGCCTCCCATCCACTGCCACCCCATGTGGTGGCTTTTTTCCATACTGAAATGGACAGAATGAATTATACTTTGGAGGTATCTTTTTCTGTCCACTGAATGCGGAAGGAAATTTTCATGATTTATTTAACTTTAACATGGTTACATTAAGTTAAGTGAGTCCCACCCTTAGGGATCATATTCTGGTTGCTATTTTCTGTAATTTGCATGTAACAACAAACGTCTTCCAGATACTTCATGCCATGGCCTTTTTGATACATAGTTCCTTGCACAAGGCAAGCAGGTAGTTAGTGCAGCCTTTTATTCCTAAAAAAATCAATCACTGGGTGAAATTGGTCATGATGAGGCTGGTAGAAGCTTTGCCGCAGTCTGCAGAAGCAGGATTTCAGTCTTCTCTTTCTGCCTGCATGCCCATGCCGGGAGACTAGGGAAGGGTGGTGGTCATGTGAGGTACTGATGCGTGCCTGATTCACTTAGTTTTAGTATGCTCACAGTTTTGCATGGAGGGAAATTTTTTGGAAACGCTAACAAATCTCCAACATTTCTACTAAAACTTGCAACAAACCTCCTTTCAAGAGACACGTTCACATGTTTTGGATGCTGATTATGTGCCATACATACCTCATCCTTGATAAAAGACCTACCCGTGGCTTATGTTTCAGTCTCAAGTCCCTGATGTATCACCCAATAGGTTTCAGTTCTGGAACTGTAATCTTAAAACCCCACCTGCTCACAGGGCATGTAATAACATTCAAAAACCTCCATCATGCCAGAAAAGTTATCCTTTCTACTTCAGTGAACACAAAACCGTACTCTCCTTTAAGGTTGCTTAACTTTCAGCTGTTAAAACTGAAGTAGTCACTTACCAAAAGCACTTACATACATCGCAGAAGTAATAAAAAGCTAATGTCTCTTCATTTATTTATCTTCTGAAAGATGGCCTGAGTGCTAGCTCACTCAGCAGTGGGAGGTATGAGTAACTCTCAAGCATGGATATAGATAAATACATATATTATTGCTTATTACTGATAAATGCACAAGACCTTAATAGGAGCAACAGGGCTCACTGTGCAAAAGGGAAAGGGTCAGGAATTCTGTCCTGCTGAGGAAGAGTCACCCTTGTCAAAAGGGCTGGAGGCAGTAGAGTAAGAACAGCCTGATTCTACTCACAAATAGAGAAAGCATCAACCTGCTAAACGCGCAGCCTCTTTAGTTCTGCAAACACCCATGCACCAACTTCCCAAGTACAAAGCAGAAAATAAATTATAGCTCCTCAATGTTGACTCCTGTTCAGAATTCATTCAGCTTTTCATGGGTGATCCTGTTTTCCCATTCATAATGTTAACAAATAATCACAGTGTTCAGACAACCATGTGATGTGAAGAAACTATCCAAAATTTTCAGAGCAGAGATGACAAAATAGCCAAGATGTTCACTGCATTCCAGTGGCGTGTTTCTACTCTGGTTTGGGAAGCAGGAAAGCAGGAGTTGGCCATGGATTCACTGTTGCCTGAGAAAGGGGAATGGTGTAGGACAATCAGAGATACTGGGGTCTTCTCTGTGAAGTAAATGTTAACAACAGATTGGAGTAATTTTTTAAAATAGTTCTATTTATTTAGTTAGTTATCTGAGATGTCATACAGACTAGTGCAAGGTTTCAACCTTCCCCCAGCTATAGTTACAAGAAGTCTCAAAAACAAAGCTCTTGGCTGTTTTGTTTTATTTTTTACTGATGAAATACAGCTCACTGACCATTTTTCCAGTGGGTCACCACTTTGCCCTTGAGAATGTAGATTAAAGAAAGACTTTTTTTTAATTACTTCATGGTCTGCAAGAAGTCAAAATGGCTGCTGAAGTTCCCTAGCCACTGTGAGCCAATTTAGAGAGATGCTAAGCAGCTGTAGACTAATTAAATAATCAGTGAGACAAATCCTGTTCTGATTTACTCCCTGTGGAAGTTGGCCAAAATTTTGGAGTTGTGAAAGATGTAAATCAGGGCAGGGTTCGTCAAAGTCCTTTCCATGTAATTTTTAGAGGTCTTAAATCAGCAGCTTGCCTGCTCTTGCACAGGCCTGCAGAGCACACCGTGGGTGCTTGCAGCACTGCAAGATGGGGGAAAGTTTCTGTGTCTTCTTATATAGCTGCTTCTTAGCTCCAGCAGAAATGCCTCTTCACATCCTTCCTCTTAAGGAGATTTTTGGAAGCACTAAAATATTAATAGTGATCTCCTGGGCCACTGTTGAAATCTGGCACCAAGTTGCTGGCTGTCCTTATGTTTCCCATGAATTTCAGTCTTCTCTCTCCAGTCGCAGCTGCCCAGTGAGTTTTCTTGCACCTTTAAGAGTGACTCACAAGGCTCTGGACAAGACAAATCCCTTTTTGTCCATGCTAGTAGAGAAACATTATTTCCTTCATGATCATTCTAAGGGTGCTTAGTCGTTCTTCATCCTTTTTTCAATAGGCTGCACCCTGAAAACTTACCCATCACGTTCCCACCTTGGTGGACTTCCCTTCAGTGCTCCTATCTCAGTGCTGTGTCTATTCTATCTCAGATATAATGACAACAGACACCTCTACATCACCTCTGCATAGAAGCAACACACCAGGATTACTTCATGGGAAGAGGAGTAGTGCTATTTTTTTCCATATGAGGCAATCAGCTCTTTGAGAACAAGGATCAACCTGGATCTTCTAACTATACTCTCAATGGGGATTAGGAAATAAATTATACTACTATGTCACCAGAACACATCATAACATCTGTGGTCATATCAGGTGGTTTCAAGAAAAGTGGGAAAACAAAATGAAACAAAAAGACTTGTCATACACAGCAATCTACTGTTTGATTTCAAGATGACAGGAGCATTTAATTTCAGCAGTGCCAAAATGTTTTGCAGAGATAAGGTAATAATATCCTGACTTATGTGATGCCTTTGAAACACTGTAAAAATGTTCATTGGCATGTGATAGAGCAGTCTAGGCAAAATTCATCTGGACAATATAGTCAGAACAAAGCATTTTTGTCTTATCAAAGCAAAATGAGGGAAAAAAATCACTTCGATTTTTCCCTGTCATATTTTGTGAAAACTGAGACATTCTTACAAGCATTTTTACTGAAACAAATGCACATTTTTTTGTGGAAACCTGATGGATCCAAACTTTTTCAAAACCCCTACTAATGATTCTCTCTTATCTTGTGGATCAGACATAATAAAGTCACCCTTTGATTAACTGTGCCCCAACTGTGTAAAATAAGGACAGGAACATCAATTAAACCTATTATCTAATGGAAAAGATCCAGGGAAATGTGAGGAACCAAAGAGCAATATGTTCTCTGGGAATCTTTTACTGAGAAGAGAGACTACTGGGTGCTGGAACAGCCACAGTTTCTACCTGGCCAAAGATGAAACATTTCAAGAACTGGATAATTACCTAAAGTGGTCAGCTATTACATTTTTCTATTTCCCATTGGTATGAAAAGTAAGCACGTACTCTTTGCCAGGCATTACAGCAATCAATAGGTAATGGAGAAGTAATTTTTCTGATGACATCAACTGGATGCCAGTCCTTCAGCACCTCTATTAATAAATGTCATATATCCATGCCAGGAGACTTGAGATGACATTGAGCTTTGAAGTCATGCTATTGACTATGAAATATTTCTAAAATAATGTCTCAATCAATCTATATTGCCAGTTTCCACATCAGATTCTAGATCAGATTTGCCTCTTATTTCCATTAGCTGTAGTTCAGAACAACTCCACTGGCTAACTCCATTCTGAAATTAACATAGCTGAAGGCAAGAATTTGGTTCACTGTGTATCAGATGCAAATTTAACACTTTGCAAATTTCTAGCAGGGCTCTCAGGGTGAATAAACATCTCTCTGCTGAAGCCAAATAGCTTACCCTGGAGATCTACATGTGTAGGTCAATGTCCTCCAGAGCAGACTGGTCCAGTGATAGCTTTCACCTCCTTAAAGTAGTTCATTCACTTTTTACATATAATATAGGGGTCCAGTTTTCAGCCTGAATTCTGTCTTACCTGTACACATCTTCAGAGAACAAAGACCTCTCAGGGCACAGCTAGAAAGCGGAGCAGTAGCATCAAACGATTAATGGCCTTAAGGGTAGAGGAGACCTTTCCTCTCCTAGAGGACCCAAGAGTCCTGTGATCCTCTCTTGCCATCTTCCTCCTTACTGCACCACTGAGATCTTGGAGGCAACTTTGCCAAAGTGACTCCAGCTTGCAGGAACAGTTGCAGTAGCTGCAATAGCTGTGAACCATTTGCTTTCTCTGTTTCCTGTGGAATGGACTGAACTTTACCTTGTGTTGCATGTATCTTCACTCCATCCCTATATGCCCAACTTCTCTTGTTTCTTCCTCTCAGTTTTATTCCACACTCACTGTTCTAGCCCTTCTCTTCACTAAGATTTCTTCTAAAACCTCTTGTCTCTTAGGAATTCTTTTGGTTGTTCCTACACACTGTGATCATCTATGTTGCTATGCAGTTTGTTGGTGATATTCTTCTTAAATACAGTGACGCAAATTGGCTCTTTTACTCGTACTCAGGACTCTGCAGTTGTGAAAGGAACGGATTCATAGACCATTGACTTTGACAGCTTTGGGACAGGCCTACGATGCTGAAAAAAATTGATGTAATCCAATGGCAGCTATGCAATACTGTAGCCTCAGAAAGCTCTTTCAAAACGCATCGATGTACATTTCAAAGCAGCCCCTTACAGAGGACTGAAACTCTTCTCATGGCTCCAGTGAGGGCAAGATCAAGACTGCAAATTCACAATGTAGAGATATGATTGTGTCAAACTGTGTGTGACAGCACCCATTAACAGTCTGTTGCACTACAAAATCTGATGCAATTCGAAGTGAAGCGAGCAGATGTAACACAACATGCTCCCAGCCCGCTCCCAGAGTCTCAGAGGAGCTCTGCCTCTATTCATTTTGATTTGAAAAGCAATTAGCTTGTACAAATTAAGAAAAACAAGAGATAACTGTTAAATCTGGATTTAAAAAGAACATTCTAACACAACTGCTTTGGCGTCAAATTTCCACAAGTATTTGCTCTGGTAGTCCTCACTCCAAGAGAATCTGCACACATGCAGTAAAGTAGTATTTTTTTAACACGTGAAAATGTCTTATTCTTTTCTGAGAGTCTGCCCACTTTCCAAAATACACTTGAACTGGATGATCTTCAGGGTCCCTCCCAACCTAAACCATTCTATGATTCTATGACTCTTTATAGAAAATATATATATATAAAAATTATGCCTTATAGCTGACATCCAATGTATAAAGTAACCTGAGTGTTAGTGGGCCAAACACCTTCATGAAAATGTCCCTTCTTTCAGTTTAGTGAAGTTTCACTGCAGTCAGTAAACGTGGCAGGCATTGGATGTTTCTGAACATCAGGCTACTTTTATTTCAAGGGTATCTCTGGCACCCTCAACCCACTGGTTAAAGTCCCATTGCCAAAGTCCCATGAGAAATGGAAAAAGACTGGAAGTGCCGGTACCTCCTAAGTCCCTGTCCCAGCTTGCAAGTGACATTGCTGTCACTCCTTCGCTTGTTTCCTTAAACAGGTAGGGGACTATATTTTTTTTCCTTTTAACCACCAAACTGAATGAAGAAAGGAGTTTCAGTGGGAGTGTAATGCAGATTTATGTGAGTGAAAGTCCCTGCAGATTCATATCCAATTTCCTGAGCATTTGTTTGTTTGTTTGTTTCTGGTGAAAGAAAATGGAAGGATTTTAGAAATATCGAACTTTTGTTTCGAAGTTTCACAAATAAACTCTTTCCTATCTGATATGATGGAGAATTTCATTTTAACGGCTTTCAAAATGAAGCCCTTGAGTTATCATTTTGAAGCCATATTTTCGATTCAAAAACAGATCTAAATTTGAAGAGCAGAGAAAAAAAAACAGAAGGCTTTTACAGCCTACCCAAATGAAACTAAACATTTCAAAATAAGTATTATGATTACAGTGTAAATAGATGCCCACAGGAACAGACTCCATCACAACCAAAGTGGGGGCAGGAGAGAGGTCTGCGAAGCCCTACAACGTTCGCTGTGTGTCCGAGGTGATGCCCAGGGCGGTGGAGCTGTGAGGATGGAGCTAAAGCTGGTCCATCTTATACTTCTACTTGCCCATCTCCACTTTCTGCCTGTGCCTGTGATGTTGCTGCACATCACTCAACAACAGCTGGCTGTGCTGTAGCATTGTGAGGTGCTGTCCTCTCCTGGGCAGAAATACAGACGGTCTGCTGTGAAACTCAAGGTCCTCTACAGCTCTTTCCTACTCCTGCTGTAGCATGTTACAACTCGATCTTACACTGCATAGATGTTTCACTCTTTCAACCCCAAATCCATAAAGAAAATATTGTTCCTTTCATAGCTGGAATTTAACTGTGGATTATAGTTTCCTGTTTTGAGTTCTGTCCATGCCTCGAAGTATGGATGGAGCAGAGGGTCACTGGCTGCCACCTTTTTGTTGGGGTATTTAGTCTGACATGCAGGTCTTATTCCCTGCTTTGTAAAGCTAGATTACTTAAAAAGAAAGCTGATATCAGAGTTTAGTTGGTTATACCAAAACTAACAACTGACTCCTTCACCTAGAAATCTTCGCAAAAGCTGTACTTGGATAGAGAATGTTTTCAACATGAAAGCACAGGAGGTACACTGCCCAAGTCTAATGCTAACCAGTTCATATCTAAGATGTTGTGTATAGTTTTGAAACCTGCTTAACATTTGTAGAAGTCTTGCCGTTCCCAACAATGCAAAAAGAATTTCTGAAAATACCCTTTTGCTTCTTTATTTGCCTTAAAGCTTTGACAAGCAATTTAAGTAAGTGCCTTATGGAAGCTAAATAAGTATGAGTTTGTATATTTATAAGGAATTCTGCCAAGGCCATCCCAGCCAAGTAATTTGTGACTTGATTCTTCAGGTGACAAAAAGATATCAAGTGCTAGTTGTGTAATTTCCTTTGTACCATTGCTGTAGGAACTGGCATGAGTCACTATATGATAACCAAGAGGAAATTATTTCTTGCTATTAATAAAACAAAATAATTAAAAAAAAAAACCACACCAAGAAGATGCATTCCATAGTTTCTGTTTTAACTATAAACTTGCAAACAAGTAAACACATTTTGTTTTCGTGATGTGTTTCACCTCAAAGACGAAGAAATACTTGTGTTTCTCTGCTAGATGTGTTCATATATAAAGCTTAAGGCTGGAAAAACACTGTGGTTTTGACAGGTGATAATCCCACTTGGCCACAGAAAATCCTGGCACACCAGGACTTTTCCAAACAGTTGTCTTTGTGCTCACCAGAGCTAAAAGAGAGACATGAAATTGATTTTCCAAGGAAATGGTAAAATGGCTTGAATAAATTTTGAACTGTTTGGAAGCAATGAGCGTAACTGTCGTTTTTATTGTCTCAAAAGGATTCAGATTATAACATGGTGGCAGTGAAATATGATAGCTAGAGAAACAAAACATCCATGAGGATGAGAACACACCTACTTATGGCAAATCTCCATAGAGCCTTCTGCCTTCAATATTACTCGAGCTTATGTTTACTACATCGATTTATTACTCCCCCAGAAAGCATTTTTGGCAAGTTCCTCTTGTGTTGTCATCACATTATCCCTAAAAGGGGAAAAGCATCACCAAAAATTGAAGTGCTTTAAAAATATGCTTTATGGTGATCCTTGATGAACTACAGACATCTAAGTAATTCACGGTTTTAATTGCGCCTAATAGAGAAGAACCAGAAAAGTTTTGCAATTAAGAGTCGTTTTTTCCTTAACTCACTTTGAAAACAAATTCTGCAGTGACAGATCCTGCGAGAGCAGAAATGATAAATGAGGTGCTGAAGACATTTTTTTTCTTTAGCCTTGTATTTCAGGGTGTTTGAAATATGAGAGACAAAGCAATATCCTCAGCATTTTAGATGACAACTTTTCTGCTAGCCGAATATAATTGAAGGGGAGTGTGTGACACTGCACTGACCACATGAGAGGGAATAAACAAAAAGGCACATAATCCTGTGGCTAATCAGGTCTCAAGATATTTGGTCCCAGCTCTTATGTAGGCTCTTTACATGTGACCTTGGATGAAGTACCTGGGATAAAATTTTCCAATGCTCACGTCCTCAAAGTCCTTAAATCAGTGGAGTGAGATACTTACATTCTTTTTAAAAATGCATCGACAAAAGTTAGAGAATGTAAGTTCCTAGACTTAGACAGTTTGCAGAAATGTCTCTCTGTTCCTACCATCACCTATAGCTCTAACTCCTGTAAAGGTGCCCAAAACTGGAGTATTGTGTCCAGTTTTGGGCACCTCAATACAAGAGAGATATCGAGGTGCTGGAGCGAGTGCAGAGGAGGGCAACGAAGCTGGTGAAGGGCCTAGTAAACAAATCATATGAAGAACGCTTGAAGGAGCTGGGACTGTTTAGTTTGAGGAGGAGGAAGCTGAGAGGAGACCTCATCACTCTCTACAACTATTTGAAAGGACACTGTAGAGAGGTTGGTGCTGGTCTCTTCTCACAGATAATTAATGACAGAATGAGAGGGAATGGCTTCAAGCTCCAACAGGGTAGATTTAGACTGAACATTAGGAAAGAATTTTTCACAGAAAGAGTGGTCGGGCATTGGAATAGGCTGCCCAGGGAGGTGGTTGAGTCACCATCCCTGGATGCGTTTAAGAGCCGTATAGATGTGGTGTTGGGGGATATGGTGTAGGGGAGAACTATGTAGAATAGGGTAGATGGTTGGACTCGATGATCCCAAGGGTCTCTTCAAACCTAGACAATTCTATGATTCTATGATTCCTGTAGATATGTCATATCTACTTGTACATGAGCTCCCCTCATCAGAGCAGGTGATTGAACAGGGACAAGCAAAATGAGGTGGTGGTCCTGCTCTATGCATTATTCTATGCATTGACTGTTCAGCAACACAATTCTGTGAGCACTGGGGTCTCATTTCCCATCTTGTCTTGTGTATGCCTGGCTTGGACTTAAAGAAAGTACAAACCTTGACTCAGAACTCCCTATTGCCAGAGTACAGCAAAGCTCTCTTCTCTCTCCTCCCTTTCCTCTCTGTTTGGCACCTCTTCGGTTTGGGATGTCTGATACTCAGTACAGTGGAACTTCAGGCTGTACACTTGGGTCATATGGGGCAATTACAGATTTCATCTTGGTGCCCATTTCCACAAAACCTTTTGGAATTTCATTGCTCTTGCTACCTTGTCACTTCTCACCAATTTGACTGAAACTGGGTAAGGGTTCAAAAAATTATTACACAGGGAGACTTATATGCCTTATTATGCCTCAGGAGAGCAATCTAAACAATAATAATAACAATACTAATCAGAAGCATCCAAAGGAGGAATACTTTCAGAGCAGGGAAAACTGGAAGAAGAAAATAATCTTGCTCATATAAGTGTTCTGTCATAAGCTGACAAAATTGCAAAACAGCAGAGCAACATTGTTGATTTGGTGGGGATCTGATAAATGTGAACTTGCTCTCTGTGACTAGGAGAAAAGGCTATAAAGAAAATCTGACTTCTAATTCTTATTCCATTTGGACAGGTCTAATGATGAATAAAACTCATGGACATTTTCTCAACTGCTATGGAGGTACTTGGGTTTTTTCTTGGGAGATCATGATGGCATAGTATAAGAATCAAGGACATGAGGCATAAAATCCTTTCTAACTGCATTGAGATTATCAGCTCAAATATCTCTAACCATTTCAAAATGTTAAAAAAGCAAATAAATGACACGCTCTCAAAATGGCAAAAAAGCCCTGAAACCATGTAAGTCTTCCAGGCCGCACGGGTGAGCTATAGATGTTTAGCAGTATAACAGATACAAATTGATTGCATAGGTCGAGATCAAGGAAACAGGTCATACACAGCACTGCCCGGAGTGGAAACACATATGCAGAAGAAGTATCTGATCTTGATATTGAAGAAGACACTGACAAAACTTCAAAGGAAGCAGGACTTCAGAGAAAGCAGCACTGGAGCCAACATTACACAAGGCATCAAATTAATTTTTAATAAACTGTGGATCAATCACTCTCTCCGATTTAAGTTGTCACCAGTGATACACCCACTGCAACAGTGATTCATATGTTCCACAACAGTTATGATTCCTAGAGAATGCGTAAATTCAGTGTGCTTTATAATGGCCAATATAGAATCCTTTATGTCATAGAGGAGTAAGTGCACATTCTTCTGAGTAGTACATAAATATCAATTATTCTGTCTATAAGTGCAGCCACAGAAGCTATTTCTTATTTGCAGGATCACATAACCGTAACCTAACTGGAGGGAAAATATTCGTTTATATATTTGGAAATGAAAGAAATAATGAGCCACTGTAATAAGATTCTGGTCCAGGAAAGAACCTGGTTAGGAGTGATATGGTCAAACTAAGAGCTGGAGTTAAAACCAGGTTAACAGATGGCCACATTTTAACCTTCACTTGTTGCAATCCATGCTGTACAGCTGCCCCGCTTCCCAATTTGAGCATCCTGCTGGCAAATAACAAAGCATAATCTCCAGCCTGACATGGAAATTCAACACGTTTGCAAAAAGAAGAATTCACAGTTTATTTTTCTTCCAGGACCTGGAGTTACTCCCTCTTGCACCCACTGCAAGACTCCCTATTGATTTACTGGAAGCAAAATAAAAGGTAAATAAGAGCTCAAGTTTATAGTGCCCACCATCGATGAAGCTATTATTGGGACTGTTTGGCTGGAAGTTGCCTGTGCACTCAAGAGATGGCAGCTGTGAGGAGCACAGAAGCATATGAGAGGGACACGTTCCCCAGCACCTCTGCACATTGGATTTGTTGCAGTGATCTGCCGTGTGTGATCTGTAATAAGTGGAGCTGGCCACTGATTTTCAATTAACTTTATTTCTTCAATGACACAGTGAGGAAAAGGAGGAAGGGGGAGGCTGGCAGAGAAATCAATTAAGTAGGAGAGTTCTTCTTCCTAGGGAACACAAGAATAATTTGTATTTTCTGATGGGGACTTTCAGAATAAAGTACTTCCTTGTGAATCGATATTTTGTAATACTGGCACTTCCAAACAGCATGTTTAGTTTCATAGAAACTGTGGGAAAAGATTCCTTCCAGAATTTTTGAATCAGCTTTTTGCAGAACTTCTGCAACTTGAAAACACCGTATTGTTTTATTTTGAGGCGCAAACAAATATTAAGGCATTGATGTCTCCCCCAGTATGGAAATGCCCTTCTCCACATAGTTCTGTTTTAAAACTTTTCTGCCTGTTCTTCCTCTACTCTTGCAAATGCAAATGGAAATACGATCTCAGCTACAGAAAGCTTTTGCTCTTGTCATTGCTGTTCATGATAAAACCCAGCAGAAGAAACAAATAAAGGAAAATGTTTTTCTCTCAAAAAAAAGTTCACTTGACATTTCCTGTTATGCACTTGTGTCAAATCCTTAGCACCCCTACCAAACAACCATTCAAGCAGCACCTCAAAGGGAGGCGAATTTGATGTGAACACTCTCAAATGGTATTCTCTGTTTCTTTTTCAGAAAATACAAGACACCTACACACACACACACACAAAAAAAAAAAGTCAGGACACCATGATGCCCCATGACAAACCTCTGCAAATACTTCCACAATGTAAAAAAATCTAAACATCTCTATCCCTGAGAGACCTTGGGTTTTAAGCTTAAGAAAACCCTGCCACAAAGGTAAGCTTATGCGAGGGCTCAATTCTGGCTGGTGCTGAGCACAGTCACTCTCATCTGATAAAGCACATAAGCATATGGATAATTTCAAGCATGTCAGTAATCGCACTCCCTGACTAAGGCTCAGGCTCAAGTGATTCTGAGAGCAGGATGAAGTGCTGAGCGCCTAGAAAAAGAAAGTCCCAAGCAACAATGGGCCTTAGTTTCTTAACAAATTACTGCTCTGAGATGTATGAGCTGAGGGATACATTTTTTCAGACAAGTATTCCCCCTTGGCAATCTCCTGTTGCACGCAGAAGCTGTTTGCATCCCAAAGGGATTCAGGTGGTTTAGACTATGCTGTATAGATCCAAATCCCCCCTGACCCTTTCTATGTCTCTTGGCAGTTTATAATCCGAGGTGTCCTTAATTTGTCTGTTAGGGTTTAGGAGAGAAGCCTATAGAAAATTCAGATTTGGAAGGAATCTCTGCAAGTTCATCTGATCCAATCCCCTGCACAAAGGGAGAATCCTTCAAAGTTACATGGGGTTGCTTAGGGTCTCATCTAGGTAGGTTTTGAATATCACCAAGGATGGAGAGTCTGCAACCTCTCTGAACCCCTATCCAAGTGCTTGGCCTCTTAGATGCTTAGTCTTCATGCTTCTGGCCCTGACCACCTTAGGACCCCACTGCAGGACTCTATTCAGCCTTTTAACATCTTTCTTGCACTGGCAGCTCTTATCCTGGGGACTGTGGATCAATCCCCACCAGAAATTTATAACACTCAAATTTATAGCACTTATAAAAAGCATCCTGTGTCTTGTTTCCCTCCTGTACCCAGCATGGATGGTGCCCAGGCCAACACCATGCCCAGCAGCACCATACACAGTGCTTTCTCTCTATCTCCCTGTCTGCAGTATGCTCATATGTCTGAGGGTTGGCTCACCTCAAATTACTCAACATTTACTGTGCGGTGAGAACAGGCACGGAGGGGAGGGTGAGATGCTGTTGTGTAGTCATACCTGCCACCATGCTGCTACGTACTCGTGGCAAAGGGGTGGTCATGACCTCAGACCCCACTGAACAGTGTTTAGTATCATCGTATTTTCCAAGGGTAGGAGTGAACATGAATAGTTCCCTGGGAGCAGCTGTTAAACCTGCGCATACTGCTGTCCCCAGCATCTTCAGGTCTAGAGGGTGCCGAGTCACTAAAAAAGAGAGAGAGAAGGAAACAAAGACTGTTTGAGATACCCTTCAAACACAGTTCAGAGAATGATTTCACATGCGTTGAACATAAATAGGTTCCCTCCTAATTAATTCATTATATTAATTTCTTCAAATGAAAGATACTCATGAAATGTCTGGGTTTATCCTGGGTTTTTTGAAACTGTGATTTGTCTGCCGTTTCAGTATTCCAGAAATATATGGATTCAAGATAGCTTGGAAGCAAATAGATGGTGATCTGAACCTGATCAATACAGTCGGCCGATCACAGACTGCGAGATGCAAACACTTTCATTATTAATACCAAATTTAGTATATGACATGGATTCAGTTTGATGTCTGGGTGGAAATTATTGTCTTGTATGGAGGACAGGTGGACCCCAGGAGGTCTGTTCTGTGGGCCTACAGAAGGCTCCCAGTGCCACCTGTACTGATTCATTTATGGTTCCTCTCCAGTGTCCGTATGCAGTCGGTGGAAAGTCCTAATGTCTGGACCTCATCTGCCTCCCCAGCATCTTCCCTAATTGGAGATTTATTCCCCTGCACAGGACACCTGTGAGCTTCGTAACATCACCCTTTCCTTCCCATCTACCTCCTCTGTCCTGAGAGTGCTTCACGCTCAAGGATTTTGAAACCTCACCCATCAGGACTTAAGCCAGTCTCCTGTGATTAGAGGCCGGTATGGAGACGCAAATCAGCCTATCTGTCTCCTGCCAATCATTTTGAGTTCCGTCTGAAGGCTTCCTACAGGTGGGTGTCAGAGGCAGGGTACCAGACAAGGTGGATTTCATGTCTGGTTTTGGGTTGCAAGATTACTATATTCCCTTAACTACACGATTTGCCTTTTCTCCTAAGATCGGGGGACTTTAGGACATAGAAATGATCTTATGAGGTTTATAAAATGCTGTGTAAATTTTAGCTAGAAATTTATCCCACTAAGCAATAATGATAAAGCACTGGGTGTGAAAAATAAGCTTTTAGAGAGAAGGGGTTTTATTTTAGAATCTGTACTTTCCTTACAAATCCAAAAGGTCATATAACGGTGTGAAATTTTGATAGTGAGCCAAAACCTACAGTTTTAAAAGTCCTTTTCCAGATAAAACTTATATTTCTTACATTTGGTGACATTTGATTGGGATGGTTATTATTATTTAATTTTATTTATTTTTATATATATATATATTTATTTATATTTTATTTTTACAGCACCAAAAGGTGTGGTAAGTGTTAGCAAAGGGGCAAGAGCAGGACAAATTCTTTAACTCAAAAGAGCACTTGATCCATGGGCAGGAGTTAATGTCCACCTTAAATGATGGCAGGCCATTTTTCAAACTTTGTTAAGTCTGAAATATGATTACTCCAATTGTAATTTCAATTGAGCTTTTTTTTTTTAATTTTATTTTTATTTTCTGGTGCTTTAGAGTAGGAAAACTACCTTAGGAGATTACTGATAATGTATGGGAGGAAAGAGAAACTATTTAAAAATGAGACCTGTCAGGAATTAAACATTAAGCCAGCTCCCAACAAGAATAGAGCTGTGCTTACAAGTAGACACCAGCATTTTGAGAGAGTTCAAGGACATGAGAGGTGTTTTATAGCATCCCTCCAAAAAACCCCACCTTCGTTCAAAAATTTATTTTAGCTCTGAATTAAAATATAAACATACGGCTCCAAACTAGCCAAACACAGTTGTGCTACTACTGGAATTGTACTAGTTAGATAGTTTTGGGGTGAGGGTCCTCTGCTGTCCTCTCTAGCATGCTTGCTGCCCTTCTCGACAGATGCAGGGGGGAGGCACTGGTAGCACCCCTACATACCCTGAGGCTTTGTGCATCCTCCCCTGCACCCATTTTGGTTGCAGCACTGGCCCAGCCCAGCTGTTCTAAGTTTTGTGGCTCTGACCCTTCTCATTCCTCTCCCATCAGACTGCTCCAGGAGAGGAGGGGAAGGAACAGCCCATAGCAGTGGACAGCCTTGGGGCATGAAAAAACTTTTCATCTTCAGAAACCTTATCCAAGGACCATTATCAGTCATGGCATTACAGTTATTAACATCATTACTGTGGGCTACAGCTGCAGCCAGAATGAACTGACGCAGAACAGTGTGCCGAGCTACATTACATGCATTATAAAGACACTCCAGCTTTTCTGACACGGGTGTTCCACGAGGGGTAGCTCCCCACTGGGACTCCTAAATTTCTCTTTCA
>NW_009648785.1:872089-893881 GCF_000708025.1 Charadrius vociferus | reverse complement strand
GGAGCCCAAGGTAAAAGAGCTGTGAGCAATACTCAGTGTTCCTGTCCCTTGTGGCTCCCGGGCTGCAGAAATCTGTTCCTTGGGTTTTATTCAGACAGTTTTACATGCTTTTATGGAGTCACAACACTTTATTACAGAAACATTCCTGATGAAAGCTGATTCTAATAGCTCCCTCTCTGGTAGGAAAATTATTTTTTTTACCAGTTTTATAGCTCTTTAAATAAACACTGCCTCATACTTTTCCATACCATGTATCTCTTAACTGTTAATTACACTGAACTTCTCTTGACCTCTTGCTAAGGAAGAGTGAAAATGAACAGGTTGTTAAACTAAGTATGACCTGCTTGTCACAGCAGTGCTAACAACTTTGCAGCCGCAGTGCTGCCTTCCTATGATTTACTGCTTCATGTCTGAACTAAGTTCACTAGTTTCATAGCAAATGGAGCTTCTGTGTCCTGCCACGCAGAGGGGATGCACCAAAACTGTTTCATCTTCAAATCTCAGGGTCAAATTCAACATGAGCTAGCAATGCGTGATTGCAGCCCAGAAAGCCAGCTGTATCCTGGGCTGCATCAGAAGTGTGGCCAGCAGGGCAAGGGAGGCAATTCTGCTCCTCTACTCTGCTCTGGTGAAACCCTACCTGGAGTACTGCGTCCAGTTCCAGAGCCCCCAACAAAGGAAATACACGGACCTGTTGGAGCGGGTCCAGAGGAGGGCCACAAAGATGATCAAAGGGCTGGAGCACCTCTCCTATAAGAACAGGCTGAGAGAGTTGGGGTTGTTCAGCCTGGAGAAGAGAAGGCTCCTGGGACACTTTATTGTGGCCTTTCAGTACTTAAAGGGGGCTACAGGAGAGCTGGGGATGGACTTTTTACTAGGGCATGTAGTGATAGGATGAGGGGGAATGGCTTTAAACTGGAAGAAAGTAGATTTAGATTAGATATTAGGAAGAAATTTTTCACTTTGAGAGTGGTGAGACACTGGAACAGGTTGTCCAGAGAGGTTTGTGGAATCTCCATCCCTGGAGGTGTTTAAGGCCAGTCTGGATGGGGCTCTGAGTAACCTGGTCTAGTGGGAGGTGTCCCTGCCTATGGCAGCGGGGTTGGAACTAGATGATCTTCAAGGTCCTTTTCAACCTAAACCAATCTATGATTCTATGCTTCTTGGGGAGTTACACCAGCCCAAGCAGTGGGTGCAAAACTGGACACCAAGTGATATCATTGCGAGCCTTTAAGGAGCTTTGGATGAAACAACATATGGCAACACTAAGTTGGGAAGAGACGGTCTTCATATCATAACATAGTGAGTTATCCCTTACTTAAACATGAATGTTAGTCAGTTCTTAAAATCTGAAATATTTTTTTTCCCTCTAGAAATCAGAATCTTCCTACAGAAGTCTACAGCAAAGATATTTTTCTTGACTATTAGTGTCCCTCTTTAAGGCAGCGAACTTCATCTCCTTTCATTTCTTGGAAATGGCCAAACACTTGGAGAGTTTCAGTCAAACCCTAAGATACTAGTTTGTGAGTTTTCCTGATAGCAGAAGGTGGTGATAACAGTAAGAAGTACTTGTCAAAGCTTAATTTCCCTGGGTGTGATCTAAGGAACATTTACAAAAGCCTGAGAGAAGCTGGTCCTTTTCCATCAGGTGGGACAGCCCAGAGCTGCACATTACTCTGGAAGGGGCTCCAACACCCCCAGACAAATAAAGGTTATTTATCCCATGTCCGTGTTTCAACTGGGATAGAGTTGGCTTTCTTACTAGCAGGTGGTATAGTGATATGTTTTGGATTTAGGATGAGAATAATGTTGATACGCTAGTCGTCTTTGTCGTTGCTAAGCAGTCAAAGCCTTGCTCCTCACACCACCCCACCAGCGAGTAGGCTGGGACTACACAAAGAGCTGGGAGGGGACACAGCCGGGACAGCTGACCCCAATTGACCAAAGGGATATTCCATACCATATGTCAAGCTCAGTATACAAAGCTGGGGGAAGAAGAAGGAAAGGGGGAGATGCTCAGCGTGATGGCGTTTGTCTTCTGAAGTCACTGTTACACATGGTGGAGCCCAGCTTTCCTGGAGATGGCTGAACACCTGCCTGCCCATGGAGGTACTGAATGAATTCCTGCTTTTGCTTTGCTTGTGCACATGGCTTTTGCTTTACTTATTAAACTGTCTTTATCTCAACCTATGAGTTTTCTCAGTTTTACTCTTCTGATTCTCTTCCTCACCTCAACTGGAGGGAGGGAGTAAGCAGCTCCGTGGCACTTGGCTGCTAGCCGGGGTTAAACCATGACACCCTGTCTTACACTGGGATCTCTGATCTCCCTTCCTTTAGACAACCAAGCTAAGAATGAATGTGGTAGCTTTTGCAGAAGTGGAGAAAGCAAAATAATGACAATAAGGAGCACCATAACCCATAATCAAGCAGGCTCTACCACAAGAAGAGTTAGAGCAAGAAACTGGGAATGATTACAGCTGTGTTTTCCTTCCAGTTCTGTCACTGGTTCAAGGCATGAAATTGGTCCTTACCTACTCTTGCCTCACGTTCCAGCTCACCTGTGATAAACATGTACCCAACAGAGAAGCCACAGAGCTTGGTCCTTTAGCATTAGTCAAGCCCTCAGGGTTAACCAGCTGCAAGATGTGGGAATTAGTATTGTAGTCTTTTTATGAGAATACCCTAAACGTTTCCAGCGAAAGATGGGGAATTTCTGTGGATTTCCATCATTTCCTACAAGTCAGGTCATTTACATTTAGATGTTTAAGTATAGAGTTAGTATCCCAGTTTCAGCCACCTGGCTTTGAATGCTTTAGTCAACAGGGATTTAAAGGTAGTGCTGAGCACACCTGCACAACAGCAGAGTATTTTTAACTCAGCTCTCAACTTTTCCAACTCTATTCTTCATGCATGACACAGAAAGCTATCTACACAGGTAATTAGAAGTTGTGCAATATCAGGACAGGGCCACACTAATGTGACTGGAAAGGCAAAGCACGATACCCTCCTAAAAAAAGGGATAAACACGTAAAGCAAATAACATGTACGCAGTGGGATGTCCTCACTGCCACTGGGCTCTCTGAGTGACTGGGATTCAGTGGCAAAATAGCCTAAGTGTTTTGACGTGTCATGTCCAGAGGCTACTCTCCCTCTTGATTGCACACCCAACGGCTGTTTGCCACTTCTGTTATATAAGGCAGTTCTTGCTGGCCACCACTACCTTTTTTTCCCCAAGTAAAATGCACTCAGGCTCCCTCCATGCATCTGTTCAATGTGCAGCTTGCTCCTAATTTGAAGGGCACCCCTCCTCCCCCTCCCCTGATGATCCAAGGATACAGCAGTGAAGTGCCTTAATGGCAGCATCAAATAGCCTCATGCCATACATTTTTAATTTCTAAAATGGTCTTCAGTAGAGTTTCAGGATTCTGAGAACAAGTGTGAAACGTTGCTAAAATGGATGAAAACATCTTACCTAAAAATAAACTATCGTCCAATTCATGCTGCATCACCCCAATCAATTACTGACACTTTTTTCTGGCAACTAATATGGCTTTATTACCACAATATCCAAAGGCCTGGTAATCATTAAGGATTTTTTGGCCTTGTAGCACCCTAGAGATATAGTAGTGTAAAATATAAAGACTTGAGCCATTGATGGTGGAAGAAAATGCTCATGAACAATGCAAGCTGTTAACACAGGTGCTGAGATCATGTACAGTCTCAAGAGGATTATGAATTGTCACCACACTAGGGGTCATAACTCAGCCCTCATTGTCAAAAATGTTTATCAGACTTCAATATCCAGATCTGGGGCATGAGGAAGTTGGTTTAGTTGTCAGAGAAGTCAATCCTAAGAAGCCTTCTCCCAACTACCTGGAGACAAACTTTGCTTCTTTTGCCTCTCATACTCTGCAGAGTGGTTGGGCTGGATCTCATCACAGTCAAACAGGAAACATAATTGAAGGCTCCTTTTGAGTACCTACCACTTCACTAGTTGCAAAGTTCCCCTCGTCCTCTTTCCTTTTCTGCTAAGAGATGTCAAGCCACTATTTCTGATCTTCTTCCTCCACCCCGAAGCTGAACAAAACGTGCTACTTTTCTGAGTCTCATGAGAACCTTTTGGAGTAGACAGTACTTTATTTTACAAAGAAACTGAACAGATGATGCAAACTGTTCCAGGGCTGAGTTTTAACACAGATGTTTTGATGATCATTTGCTGTTATTTTCATTGCCCTAACCCCCAGGGTTGTGGTGGTATCATGGTCCTTTATCTCTTGCTGATCTCTCCTTCCTGCAGAACACAACAAACCTGGTGTGCTGATTCAGAAGAGAGCCACAGGTTTATGCTGGCAGCTTTCAAAAAAAAATACGCAGCTACCCCGAGTCATGATAAGACTCTTATCTCCAATAATGTCAACATTATCAGGAGGACTCTAATTCCATATACTTTCAAAGCTCATATACATAAAGCTGAAGCTAACCTCATTTGCTTGAAGTGCATTCATTAGCAATGCAGAAACTGATCAGGGCTGTATCACATGCTCTTGTGGTTCCATTAGGATTTGTGGTGAAAGGCTGATCAATAACTACTGAGCTCTTAGGGCTGCCATACGGAGAGGAAAAAACTAAATATAATCCCTTAAAGATCTTAATTAGGCAAAAACAAAATTATTATGTTAATAAGCCAAAAGTAATTAATATTAATCTAGTTGCAACAACTTCTGCCTGAGGATTGGGGATGGCCTACATTAATCACTGAGTGTATAAAAGCAGGTGACAGCTGCTGAAAGAAGCAAAGTAGGCAGCACCTGGCAATGGGATCTGTTTGGCAGTTTGTCCCCTTGTTAGCACTAAGCTGTGGGATGTTTTGTCTTCATTTCCACGGAGCTCAACGTTCAGAAATTCTCAGCCCTCAGAAACTCTAAATGGGGTAATATTTTCAAAAGACAACGATTGCAAGCAGCAAAAGAAATGCTTTTAAGTGTCTGGAGGCTTTGTGTGGGTCAGAGGGTCTCAACCCCTCTGAATTCATACCTCCAAAGGGAAAAGTCTCAACACATAATTTGTCCTATCACCCTTCAGCATATCTGCCTTGCGTTTTCCTCATTCCTTTTGCTGTATAGCTAGAAAGATAGAAAGAAAAGGAGAAAAGATGGGGCTTTTCCCTGTGGTCTTTTGATCAAGACTTCATGATCTAAGCCCTTAACCTCATTTGAAGATGCTCCTAATTAATTTCATGCCTACATTTGAACAGGGCAGACATTGTGTCCTTAATGCACTTCAGCCTAGAGATGCTGAGAAAAGAGCACTACATAAAAGCACAGGCAGCGCAGCTAGATCTGGCATCTGACTTGTGACTTCAGAGTACTTAAATCTTTTACATTTAAGGTTTACATTATGCTAGGAAGTAAACCAAAAGGTTATCAGGCTGGGCTCGGTGAAAGGCAGGAAAAGGCCAAGCAGCAGAAAACGGGTTTCAAGAAAACAGAGTGCAGATGTAACACAGAGGGAAGAAAGAGGGAAAAACTGAACCAATTCATGGCTGCCTCCCTTATCTTATGGCAGAAATGAGCACTTTGCACTGAGTGGCACTGAAAAACCTTCTCATCTTCTTTGGAAGTTATGGTGAACACATTCAGTAAGAAGAGACCTGATTAACTGCCTGCCTTTCCCAGGATAAACCTGATCTACTGATCTACTTGAGATATCTCCTTCTAGCAGGGTTTGGACAGTGTGAGCTCTCTCAGTACTGCTGCCTTCTCCTTTTCCCCACTGCTGGTCCATTCCCCACCCAGGAAGGAGAGACACACAGCCCTCCACCCTGGGTAAAGCACCTGCTCTGATGTTCCCTTGCTGCTGGCAAGAAAAAGGCATCTCAGCACCTGGCATCTCTGTGTTTCTAATTTGGTCACAACGTTCCCTGAAGATTTCACACTTGCATTACCAACTTTCTGAAATTATGTCCATTACGTACAGGGACTGCCATTTTCTAACAGCTTTGGCAATCAACCCCAAATATTTCACTGGACTGTTTTGTCAAGAAACCTGAAGTGCCAGCGATTACAGATGAGGTACCTGTGAGGCTTTTGCAGTTGGGCATCCACAGACTGAGACGATAGCAATCACCAAATACCTTTGACACGGTAGCCTTAAAGCCAGCCACATAGCAGACCCACAAACACTTCAAGGCAAAGAGTGACAATTCCCCTTCTGAAATTTCAACCAGCAAGCAAGGACAAAATGGGACTTCATTTGGTCACTAATGAAAAAAAACCTATGTATTCATAAATACATGCATTATTATATACCGCAAACTACTGTTGCTCTCAGACAGAGGGGACCCTGATTTTCAGAAACCAGTTTTAAAAAGACTGATATAGAAATATGAATCCCTTCCATAGACTAGCAAGTCAATGACACCAGTCACTTTGCAGTGGCTGACCTGTGTTCATACTTTTAGTCCCCAGTGAATATAAGTTAACACATCCTTTTTTCATTACATGTGTTAGCCCAAAATGCCTCACATTTGCTGTCAGGTCCTCTAAAAGAAGTGCATGTACCTGGGTAACGATCATGAAACAGCTGACACAGAGTGACTTACTACTCCCCAGTAGGGCATTCACATGTCAAAACCTTTCCATTGCTAAACATTTGGAAGGACAGGCACATCAGAGTTGTCACACTGTAAGTAATGTACCAGTGGAACATACTACATTATCTTTCCCTGCAATAACTTGAAACATTTCCAAGGTGGTGTTCTAAACACTTTCCATTTCATCATCACCATTTTCATAAAGACTAAATTTCTGTTGGGAGGTATTTTTTACTCCTGTTTGATACCAGGGCTGGAAAGGCTGCAGGACTGCAGAACCTTGACTATTTGGGTGAACATCGAACTTCAGTTTTCCATAGCTGACATAGTAAGAACTAAAAAATAAGTTAAGTCACTAAACTTCTATTGACTTCAGTGGACACCGGGCAGACTTCTTCATAAAAATGTTAACCTAGTTCATTTTTCCACTTCACTGCTACAACAGGATTTATTCAGAAGCATGGTCTACGGGACAGAACTGTCAGTTAAAGCAGGCATACATTCACATCTGCAACTTTAGCTTGTGCTGTCATGACAGTACACACAACAGCCCTGTCAGAGATGTATTTATTTAGCCATCTGTGCATACAATGAGGGTACATATGCAAGAAGCAGCATAGGTCTGACTCGCCTTGCATCCCTACCTCTTTGGCCTTTCCAAGTTGGGACACAAGAAATAATAACTCAGCTCATTTCAGCTCAAAGTGATTTCATTTTCTTTGGTAGACAGAGGAATGTAAATAAGCCACATAAGAAGTATAAGCTACGTAAGAAACATATACATGAGAAGTATATCTGATTAGGAGATGCACATTTTATTATAATTTACAGTGCTGCTTGTTCAGGAAGCGTTATGAGAACAGTAAATAACATTTCAATTTTTATAACTGTCATAAATCAAGAGGCCTGAGTCTCGATCAGCGTACTGCCACTTATTCTTTCATTGTATGTCTTCTAAATAATCTACCAACCTTTCTATCAATACATAATGAGTGATTTTTCCATCACTCAGAGAAGAGGCACAGTCTGTTGCATTCATAACTAATACCTTCGTTTGGATAGTGCTTGAGTTTATATCCTTACTGCCCAAGAAGATTTGTATCCACTTGAGCAGCCTGGTTTGAATTAGGCTCTGTCACCTCAGAAATCCAACCTGTTACCAAAAGCAACTGCTTTGCTTCTTTTATTTGTATTATATTTGCTTCCTTGTGCAAAAATTTTGATCTTATTTGTATTGCTAGTATGTTTCTCAGGAGACCCAAGAATCTACTGGTTTGCATTGGTTTAAAGAATGAGGTGCCAAACAAAGACATCTTCTGCAAAGGTACAGATATCTTCTGCAGGGGATGGAGAAAGAGGCACCTTTACGTGCAGTAATTGGAAAGATAAATGAACTGGCAAAGTTATATACTGGCAAGTCATCTGAAGCTGATAAGGCACAAATAGCTAATTAAGGAAATCATCCACATTTTGCCTATGCCCACTAAAAACTATGTCTGGCTTTGAGGCTTTTCAGGGGCAGTGCACCAAGCCAGCTGGAACTGCTTACGTAGAGCAGAGGATCATGTTAAAAAATTATGATCAGCGTGAATTCACTTTGTGATCCTCTGTGGCAGGGATGGCTAATGAACCACAACAAAACTCTAAAGGAGAGTCTGGAGCACCAAAATGTGTTGAAACCCGCCAGAAACATCAATGAAATGTGATTTGTTGTATCTGAAGGCAGTGCATAGCAGCAAGAGAAATAAAAGGGAGGTAAAGGGTAGGAAAAATCTCAAAGGAATAGAAAATACAGGTGAAAAATTCCAACTGTCCCATAATTCCTACCCTAGGTGACAGGCAAAAGAAGAGCTAGAAAGGCTTATTGCATTTATTGTTATTTCCTGAAGTTTGCTGGACAGGTTAGACTTCAGTTTGCTCTCAGGCAACGGCATTTCCAAGAGCCGCAGCCCACAGCATCTTCCTGGTGATGGAATGCAGTCATGTATATGTTCCTGTTCCTTTAGACCTGCCTCCTGTCTTTGATGCCCTTGATCAAGAGAATCTTTTTCTCTGACATTTTTGGTTCACTGTGGGTCTTAAGAGATTTGCTCCCTTCTTACTTTTTGGAAGCTCTAGGAGTTGCATGAAGAGTGTCCACCTGTCCAGGTGCAAATGCAGAAAGAGCAGGAATGCTTTTCAAGAGGCAGGTTGTAAGCCCCAGCTCTGCTTCTCTGGCCAGTTTATTCCTCACTTACTGTTTTTAATTTTGGTCTACCCCATTTCACCTGACACTGATTTGATCTGAAACATTGCGCATTAAAACAGCAGTGTTATACAGCTCCCGACAGACCCTTCTGCTGCCCCAGTCCCGCCACCACACAGACACGGTACTGACAGACAGTTTCAGTGTGTAGAACTCTTCTTACTTTTGGCCCCCCATTTTCAGGGAAAATAATGAGACACTGGAAAATACAGAAAGCGTTGTAGAAGATAACTGACACTCTGCAGATGAGCAAAACGTTTCATTTTAAACACAGGCACACATATTAATCTCCCTGCCCTGTGCTTGGCTTTTGCTGTTCCCAACCTGTTGCCTTTACTGCTAAGAGCTCGGAGGTAAAATGTAACGCATCACTTTGAACCTCCCCTCCATAATAAAGAATTAAATCAAGGCTCTGACTCGCATTTCACAGTCAATTTAAAGGTGGCTGAAGTTTAGGCTCTCTGCCTCCCTCCTCACAGTGGTATTCAAACTGAGCTTATAGCTACCCCTGAACTGCTACAATTCACAGCCCCTGTATTAATGTAAATCACCACCAGCTACAGTTTATATTAATGTCCTGGGCTTCAGCAGCCCTGGCTTAATTGCCTGCAAACCTGAAAACATGGTTCCATAATTCGATATTGCTGTCAAAGTGCCAGTCCCATCCCTCCCCCTGCCCCGGGGCTCTGCGGTCCCGGGGAGCAGCTCAGGATGGAGCCTTGTTTATTTGGCTGCATCAGCATTGCGCTGGATCGAGTTCCTCTGGCTGTCCCTGCTGTTTTGGGAGAGACAATTTTGGGGCAAGGAAGGCTGCTGGGGCAGAAAGCAGTGCAGACTTAAGTTGTCTTAAACCAGTTATTAAACAACATTCTTTATCTGATAGTTTTACAGGCCAACATAAAGAGAGACCAAAGCATCCCGTTTTGCCTGAAGAGGCTGTTTTCCTGGGGTGTGTATTTCAGACAAGCTCCAAAGCTGGTGTGTCTAGGGCTTGAGCATGTTGTTGACAAAACCCCAGAGAAACAATTGGTTTTGTGAATCTTTTTTTTTTTTTTTATTGTCTGTGAGGAAACAATAATCTTCCAGATGAAAATCAAAACCAAATCACTCAGAAAATCCTGTAGAAACTTCATTTTGCCCAGCTTCAAAAGTGCAATAAAAAAAAAAATCATTGTTGCCAGAAAAACAAACAACACATATTAAGCCTTTTTATCACCATGTCTAATGTTTTACTAACTGTGAAATCACATTTTCCAGGATGAACTGTCTCAATACACTTCTGAAATATCCTGGTAGTGCTCAGTGGCCATTTGAAAGAAGAACTCTGTCCCAGCCGCAGAGAGCAGACAGAAGTCAAGTGCCTGGAGGACAGCACAAGACACACAGCTCCATCCAGGAGAGTACAGGGACTGGATTTGAATAGCTGCACATCCTCCAATTCACAACAATCCAGCTCCTAAAGACAGGGTTTGGGGTTTTATGGGTGTGTACACTTATTTTCCTTCTCCCTAAAATACATATGAAATCTTTAGTATAAACAATGATAATGACAACAACAACTAGTTGTTGCGTACATCTTCCATTGGCAAGCAACAAAACAATTTGCAAAAGGAAAGGTGAGTATTAATATCTCTGTTTACTCTTGAGGAAAATGAGGCATGCAGAGGTGATGTCACTTCTCCGTGGACACCAAACAGTTCATAGTCAAGAGAGACGACTAGATCTCCTCATTAAAAAAATGTTTCACCTACTACAGTACATTTCTTTCACCTATGAAGAGTTATTGCCTACTTTAAAGATGGTTGTGATAGGAAGTAAGAAAAAAAAGTTACGACTTGCCCAGGTAACCATGGGAAGACAGAGGAAGAGCAGAAACCAGACACAAACTCTCAGGTGTTGACAACAGTGTGTATTGGGAGTGGAAGGAGGAGAAGAAAGCCCCAACAGTGGCAGCGCGTGTGCAAGTATCTTAACCTGTTACCTTGGGTCCCTATATCATTTCTTGACACAAAATTCCCCCAAAGAGCAATCCTGGAGTTCTTGCTATTTCAGCATTTTCACAGATCTCAGTTTTTCAAGGTGAGTATGTGGGGACCAGTTGTTCTCCTTAGCTGTGAAGAACAGTTGTGTTTGAAACACATTCTAAGTTATTCATGCTTTGGAAAGACCTTTCAATGCTTAGAAACGGTCAGTGTCTATTAAACACATATATAATGCTGGTACTTTGGCTTTAGTGTGCCTGCCCTGGATCATGGAGGGGGAAACATAGACAGTTTTATTATTCTTATTAGATATTATTAGTGTGACAGTCAGGGGAAAACACCTAAAGCAGTGCTACACTTCATGAGATGCTTTAGAGCAAAGCAGTTAAGCAGAGTTCTTGACACAAGGAGCTCACATCTTACAAGAAAACTTAAGCCCATTATTTATCCCCTGTTTTGCTTTCCCTTTATCCTGAAGCGTTCATGTAGTTTCTCCCTATACCTGAACTTCTTTCTACGCTGAGAATGCAGTTTTGGGACATCTGGATCTATTGAACCTATTGAATTCAATGCATTGTTTCTGCATAAATAACAAATGATGAAAGATTTCAGAAATGTTACAGTAGTGGTGATATAATAAAAAAGAAAGAAGCATAAGTACTGAATCAACTCTAATCTCACAAGGATACACAACAAAAGTTTGAAATAACCTTTCTCACTGTTTAGATGACTCAAGCTGAAGAGTTGTCTTCCAGATTACCAGCTCTCTGACTATTTAAGGAATGCAGCATGTTCTGGGAACCCAAGAGCAGCCCAAGCAAAACTACATTTTTTCCCTATTTTCTGGATTAAAAAAGCAGGGGAAAGGCCTCCATCTTTGTCATCTTCAGGAGAAAAAAAAAAAAAAAAAAAAAAAAGCCAAACCCAAATCTCAGGTCTTTGTATTAAAGCTAGGGGGCATATGTTGTTACTGGACTCCCAGACTGCAGTATGTGCTACAGCATGATGCAAGACACAGATGTTGGACTCCACTATAATCCTGTGCCATGGGTACATCTGCTAAGGCCTGGCCACTAAACCAGTAGACGCTCTGTCGCAACACATTACAACAGGAATTAGGGGTCTGCCTTGTGGTTCTGACAAGCTGCCATCTCACTGAATCTAGAAAGTGACTTTCAAAGCAGGAGGCCAAAATATTTTACTGATAACCAATAGAGCGTAAACCAGGAAAAAGATTTTTAGACATTTTATAAGCAGATCAGGGTGCATGAGAATGGGCTGTCTGGGGACCATACGAATATTTAGCACTGGACGTCTTCAAGAACAAGTTTGACAGGAATAACATAGATAAAGTTGGTCTTGCCTTGGGCAGTGGATGTACTGGCTGACCTTGGGAGGTCCTTTCCATTGCTATGATGACTTTGAGAAATCAAACAACTTCTCTCGATGATTCCTTCTGGGAGTTTAAGACAGACCTTACTGCCCAATTTCCTTGCAGGAAATTGTAAGTCATATGTCTTCCTTTCACTCTGCAGACACACTAAACTGCAACATGCAATTCGCACAGTGCCTTTAACATCACTACTGCTGAGAAACCTTATTGACCACCCTAATGCCATTCCTAATAACAATTAACATCTTCTTTGTTCTCCTCAGTAATGTCACATTTCATAATCATGTCACAACCATTCTGCTCTAATTTATCACCAGAGAAGGAGGAGTTTAGCTGTAATAAGCATTTAGCTGTAACATTACCAAAAAAAAAAAAAATAAAAGAGAAGCAAGGAGCTAAGTAGAGGGGAGAGACAGCTATGTGTCACTCCTCATACGGTCCTCCTAACACTCTTTGCTCTGGGCTTGGCAAATGTAATTCTGCCCAATAATATTCCGCACACAATCATGACAATATATTTTTTCGCACCACTTTCTTTCTCTTAACTCTATCCATTTTCCGATCACTTTCTCTTCTGTACCCCATCAGATATAAGCCTCTTCAATTGTCTTTCCATGTTCTTCAGGGACTATCCTTAGCTTAGCTATTGACTACTTTTCACGAGAGAGATGTCATTTCTCCCTCCAGCTCACCCATTATCTTCCACTTCCCACACATTCTATTTCCAGACAAGTACCTTCATCTCCATTCTAATGGCAGAAGCCAGAAGCCACTGAGGTCCTGTCTCCATCTCCACATATAAACAAAGATGGCTTTCCTTCCAGAAACTGCAGGAAACATAAGGCCATTTAGATGCTGTGAACTTCTGAGACATTTGTCAACCCATAGTGTTTGAACATGGTCCAGGAAATGAGAGCAGCAGCACAAACCCAGCCCGTGCAGTGTCTTCTTGGCATTGTGACTTCCATGGAGGCAGTGAAGATCAAAATAACCTTTTTCATACAACAAGCTCAGAAGTGCTTGAATCAGAGTGTCTTGAAATAGAAAGTGCCACTTCAAATAAAGCAGAGAATCAGAAACCTCAGTAGATAGCAAAACTATCTCAAACACTACAACAATTTATAGAGAAGAATCAATTAGTGGATGTGGGTTGGAAGGAGATGGATCTTTTGGAGAAGAGTTAACTTTCTTTAGCATTTACCCATAGAGAGATAGTGAGCCACAAAGGATCAAATTCTGCTCTCTTTAAAGCATGCCAATCCATTGCAACTAACAGAATCTCTACATTTACAGGAGTGAAAGAGAATCAGATTTAGCTAATACATCCTATTTTAGTGCACAAGTGTGTACGTGTAGTACTGCAATAAGAGACTGATAAACAAGTGGGCAGCAGTAAGAACTACACAGGAATACATTTAAAAGAATATTGAAGAACAAGTTTAAAATATCACAATCTTATATCAGCAAGTTGGTCAAATGGAAAAGAATAGAGTACAGACTGTACCAGATAAAAAATATTTTAGGAGCTAAAACATCAAATTAGTATGGGTGTTACCTGACAGATTATGTCTACAACTACTTAATTCCCTAATGCATTTGCATACGCTGGAAGATTTAAGCAGTCCACTCCAGATTTGGGTAAGCAGACTGGCAATATGGACTGAATTCAACCTTGCTGTAAGTGTAATAAAGTCTCCAAAATGCTCTGAGGTTACAGTAGGGCTGAATACGGTCCTATGTTAGAGCAGATAATTTTATCATTCCTTTTCACATATAACTCCTGTTTCCCATCAACATGTAGCAAGCAATAAAAATTATGTCTAGGAGGTATAAAAACTTCACATTTTGCTTTTTTTTTTTAAAGCAAAGTAAGCAAAAATTAGTAAACAAATGTCTTGAAGGTAGTCAATTTTAAGAAGGAATATAATTACGCCAAAATATAAAATCTTCATGTTTACAATACAAATTAGGTTGTATGACACAAATGTCTATAACAATAGCAGACTGACTTTCATGTTTCTGTAAAATGTCCTTTGATATTTAAAAAATTATTATGCCACTAAGGTCACGACTTTTCTAGTTGTGTATCAATTCTTTTAATGGAGAAAGTCTTATTATAAAAGTCATGGAAAAGTCTCACTTCTACTACTCAAAAGCAGATCAAACATTTGTCTCCTCTCCCAACTCACCCTGAGATAGATTGCTCTTTAATTAGTTTGTTGTGCATTGCTGTTAAAATCTATTTCTAATGGTAGCATCATGGACAGAAATTCATTATTTTTTTTTTCCTGAATTCCCACAGTGAGGTGGGAGCTTCATTTCAGCAGAACACTTGCCTCGTATACACACTCACAGCAGCTCCCCTCTTATTTTCCTTATTATTTGTCAGCTTCTTGTTATTAAGTTACTGCATATACAGAATCATAGAATCAAAGAATGGCTTGGGTCAGAAGGGACTTTTAAAGATCATCTGACTCTGACCTCCATAACCTCTAACCACATCCCGTCCAGAAACCTCCTTCCAAAAGCATGATCCTGTTGCCCTGAGCAAGGTTCCACTGCAGGTGGGCTGGGAAGGGCTGCAGGGCTGGAAACTGCCTCTGCAAATATATAAGCAGCTTGCATGAAAAGCATTTTCTCTTCTTCCCTCTGTGGTCCCCTGTTATAAACACCTTTTTTTTTTTTTTTTTTTTTTTTTTTTTAACATGTCCCTTCCACAGAGGACCCCAGCTAAACAAACCACCCTGCGATAAAAAAAAAATTACAAAAAGAAGAAGGATTAAACTATCTAATCCCAGGGCAAAACCTAATCTTTATTTTTAGTTCAATTTCCAAAGTGATCTTGAATGTGTTATTTTTACCCCAGCAGTCTAGATTTTGTTTAGCATTGTATTGATTGGGCAGTATTTGATGAAAGGTACTTGCGGGCTGTGGGTTTCTCTTACATCTTTGTCATTGGTTCATCTTTCACTGAAAAGTTTGGAGCATTCTCCTTATCTTTTATTCCCAGAAAGCTATAAAAAGCTGTATATTAACCACTTTTCTTTTTCCATAGGAAAAGAGTTATCACTGTGATGTACATAAACCATTTGCAATACAGTTTTTGACACCATAAACTAAGGCAAAAATACATTTAACTTATATAAGCAGGAATAACTGTATATATTTATTTAAGTAATTGTAAACCGTGGCTCAGGAGCTGATTTCCTGTTGTTTAAGTTCACTTGAATATTCCTGATTGAACATTCACTCAGTGCTGTATACATTAATTTTCTATACATTCGCAGTCAAACACCCTACAAAATCCAGGTTGCCCTTAAGAAAGATCAATACAGCCAAAAGGAAGAAAGGTAAGTCTTTCTCAAAGGAAATAATTTTTCACCAGGAGCACTGTATCACAGAGCCTACCTTCTAAAAGTCACTTTAGGTAATAACTATCTCAGGTTTTAGATGCATTTTTTTTTGTTAGTGAGTACATACTCTAGAGCCAGATCCGGAGTTCAACAAAATAGCCCACCAGCCCAGGTACCAGAACATACAAAGAACTGGAGAAAAATATTCAAAGTGTACAGCATTCAGAGGTATGAAAGTATAAGGAAACATCCAACAGAAAGGTAACACCCAACAGAAACCAAAATTTTGGGGCCAACAGTGAGGTGTCTTGAAGACCCTCTCTCAAAGGGGTGGTTTCTGAGCTGTCCTATGAGGTCTGGGGCTTGGAAAACACAGATACATAAGTAAAATCACCAGCAGTCTGGGACTGGACTTTGCAGCAATGTCTATTACAGTTGTACTTGATGATCTTAAGGGTCTTTTCCAACCTAAATGATTCCATGAATCTATACGGCAGAAGACAGTGACAGGTTGAGCAGGCAGAGGGGGAGCATGGGTTCTTGGCTTTCCTCAGGTGGACTTGCTGCCCATCCCACACAGAGGTGCCAGGCTTGGGCCAGGCTCTTGCTGCCATTGGAAGGAGACAGAGAAAAGTCACAGCTGGAAATGGGAGGAGAGTCCCAGGGATCTCAATGTGCTGCTCACAATGGAGGTGGACAACACTTCTTCCCCAAGCGGTAGTTGTCACCCTGCATAATTCCATCCCTTCTTCAGAAGCTACCATAAGCCTGGCTGCCCAAAGCACTGGTGTGTGTGAAAGTACATGGACCGTGACCACCTTCCCATACCGATATGTACCACAGTATCCCTTGTCAAGAAAATCCATAAACAACACCCAGCTAATGCAGTGATATGCTGAGGAAAGTGTCTTTAGCTCATCAAACTGAAGAGATGACTGGGCAAGAAGTAAGGAGGCTTCAGACGCAGAGGATGGAAAACAGTCCCACTGTGAACACTGCTGGCATTAACGTGTGCCACTGATTAGTTCACAGCAGCCGCTTGTTTTCACCTATGGATGAAAGATGAAAGATGAATGCTCTCTCGAGCTCCCTGAAGATTGCTTATTCCAAATGGCAAAACAAATGATGATTTTTTAATTTTTTTTTAGAAGGGGAGAAGAAATTAAAATATACAGAGTTGTGAAGTGAAGATGAAAATACTCATTGTGTCAAATAATTAAAGAGCCTGAAACCATGTCAAGAATAAAGAGGGAATTCAAGCAGGAAAAATTTATACTCAGCATAGTAAACAAAGGCCGTGATTCTAATTTCAGATATGCAGTCCCCTACCATCAGGAAACGTGGGGAAAAAGAAATCGGCTTTTACACATTTGGCCAGTGAATGGTACAGGCTTCATAGTGATGTGATTTGAGTTGTAGCTAAACCAAGACAGTGAGACTAGAAAACACTAAAGGCAGTGGGTTAAGGCATTGTCTTTTGAACACAAATGAGTTCAGTTCAGATCTTATAAAGAACAAGGTAAAATTAATTAACTTACGCTTTGTTGGACAACTCACCATTTAATTTAATGTACAGGGCTATAATTACCAGCCTCTGCTTTGGAGAAGATCAGTGGAGGAGCTGACAGGCTCGTGTGAGACATTTTCCATTTATTTAACTGTTGTTATCTGAGCATGTTCCAATCTGTCTGTAATGGACTTCTCTGCCCTCACAGCATTCCTGTGCAGCAGGGAAACGCTCCTGCCTCTGTTTTCCAGCTCGGTCTTGAGGGTTGAGGTCTAGTCGAGTGATGGAGTGGGGCATTGCAGGGTCGAATGTCACCATAAGCCTGTCTGAGAGGGGGAAGCTCAGAGTCATGCCAGCTGGAGTACTCATTCAGAAAGAAAGCCTAAGTCCAAATCCCCCCTGATGGGGCGGGGGTTCAAACCCATACCCCACTGCCCTGGGTAGCGTGAGAGGGGAGCCCTCTGCCCAGGTCCCTGCTCCCAGGCTTCCCAAACCCAAAGGCAGGTGTCCCACGACACAGGTCTTTTCGCTCTGGCTTGTCACCAGCTGGTCAGGAGAGGTCAGAAGAGAGCTCTTTTTCCTCCTGGACCCTCATATCACAGAGCAAAGTGCATAATTAATTATGAAATTAAAAGGCAATCATAGTGGCTGTGCATAAATTAGCAGTCTTCCATTAATTCTGGCTTTCCCTAGCCTCTGTGTGCCTGATTTGTAATCCTAGTGATGATATCAAATAGGTTTTATGAGTTTAACATGAATATACATTGCTATCTTCATGCCATTTATGGTTTATACAGCCACAAAGGACCATTGTTATTATCTAGTCTGACTCCAACCATCTGCTATAACACCGGACAGAGAAAGCCAACAGTTTCTATATGCATGCTCTAACTTTTAACTAGGAGTCTTCTTTCAGAAAGCCATGGCATTGACACTTTAAACTTTTTGCACTTCTCCAAGGAATTAACACTGCTTTTGAAGTCTGGCTTTCCCAGACTGTGCTATGAGCAGCCTATTAGACCCACCAATACTTTTCCTGCATGGGAGATTTGGCAGGAACTGGTTTTAAAGGCAGTGTTGCACGAAGCAGGCAGCTCATTCACTACCTTGAAAATGTGTTCATCTCAACCACTTTGCAGAGGAAAACAATATGATCAGCTTGCTATAAAAAAAAAAAAGGAGCTGCAAAATGAGCAATACGGAGAAAGCTGCTTGAAAAGGTACTCCTAATATGACTCAGAAAGCAAACACTCGCATGCTCAGTCACAGCTCTGGCATATTGTGCTTCTGTATTTAAGATATGATCTCTCTTTACAGTTTTACCTGTGCTGTTTGTCTCTAGCTAAAATTGCACGCAGTCAGCTCCATCTTAAAATCATGGCGTATGAACTAAAAAGCCAAGTACTTGAAAGTGGGGCTGTGTCTGAACATGTCCTCTCTGTCATGTCCCTTCATCCACCGCTGTAAATTCATACAGAAAAGTAACTCAGAGATTTAGGAGCCTAAGTACCATTTCAAATAGTGACATCTGAGAACAGAGAGAGAAAACAGAGACACCGAGTTGCCTGAGGGATTTTGGCTGTTGTTTGCTTTTCATCTTTGGAAACCGCATGGTGGGAAACGCATGGCCACGTTCCTTGCTCCTTCCTCTCTATTTACAGCAAATAGACTCCGCTATCCGCCCCCATCTTTCCTCCGCAGCCTGATTCCACGGAGGGCTGACTGTGATTTGCTTTGCACACAGCAAAACAAGCGCTCAGATTGTTAGTCTAATTTCGAAAAAGCTAGTCAAGGATGAGGGATTTCATTTTTAATTGCATAAAGTGTGTTTATAATTAAAACCAATGCAGCTGATTTGTCTTTTTCAAGTGCTGATTCCAGAGTATTAGCACATACTGTGTTCAAAAAGTGGCAGAAGTAGAAGTCACATCATGACAAACCAGTGTAACTATCTAGGAACCGCACAGGATGTTAGAGGATGTTTCCAGAAGAAACTCGGGGACTTAGTAACATAAATCCTATTGCAATTGAGGTACCTGTTCCTAAACCACTTAAGTCAGTTTGCAAATCTCCTATTTATAGATTTATGGTCAAAGTAAAGTTTGTTTTCTGCACCTTTTTTAATCTTTTCTGCTCAGAGCAGTACCACAAATAAATATTTAGTGTGCCAGTATGTTCCTAAATTATTCATGCTTTAAACTCATAAATGGAAAAGACAATCTTCCTGACTTTACATGCTCTCCTGAAGAAATGCGTTATTCATTGTTGATTTTACTTTCATATGCATCTTATTTGTCTGTCGCTGCAAAGCAGAGATGGAACATAGGGGGGAAACTGACAAAACATTTTAGAGGTATTTAATTTCACCCTACTTCTTTTCATTATTCACCAAAAAAAAAGCTGTCAGCTAGACTTACATGAAAATACTTTAGGCAGTTTTAACGATCACAAAATTGAGACACATGATTAAACTGGAATAAAGCACCAATAATTTTTCTCACTGGGGACGTGGTGCTAAGGACTAAGAGCCCTGTGGTGAGGTGCACTTCTCCTGGGCTGGATGCTGTCCACACACCAAATGAACGAGTCGAGCCTGTCCAGCAGAACTTGCACATCACTTAAGGTGGGAGACAGGGAAACGGGGAATCAAGGGACAGTCCCTTGTGAGGGGTGTTAAATTAACTGCATGTGTCAAATATATAGTGACCTTTCCATGATGGGCTCCGGAGGTCTGATGGGAGCTGCCGTCCGCATGCTATGGAAATTAAATGGGATCAATGAGCATGAAAATGATGGTTCATCCCACACCAGAAGGGCACTGTGATGTTATCTCTAAATTATTCCATTGCCAATTAAGTTCTGTTTACAAGTAAAGGGTTCTTGTTTATTCGCTTTTAGAAAATGATTCCTATAATCCAACTTGAATAAGGAAGGCAAATTGGGACCATCATCTCAGAAGCATTAGCGAAATATTCAATCTGTTAATGCTGTCAACAGGATGATAAATGCCAAGAGTCAAACTGAGTTGTTTCTGGCAAAAGAAATGAATAAGAGGTAGTGAAATATGTCTAGCTATTATAAAGAAGAAGAAGAAAAGAGGCAGGGCCATTATGGATTGGTGACTAAAGCCCTACATAAAACATGAAATAAGCATTGTGTTTCCTGTTTTAATAAGAAGGAAGAGGGAGGATTGCCTGTAAAACCCAGGTGATCAGGAGAATGAAGCAAGTGTACAAGAGTACAGTCATATCCCAGGTAAAAAGTTAAGTTCAGAGATCTCAGTAAACTCAAGGGACTGAAAAATCTCCAACCCAGAATGCTGCAAAAAACAACACATAAAATCCAACCACAACAGCAGGAACTATAAAAAGCTTGCTGGATTAGGAATAGTCCCACATGACTGGAAAATAGCATGAAAATAGTCATTGTGAGCCAGGGACTTTTCAGATGACATATATCCAGTAATGGTGCAGCAGGACAGGTATTTTTCCACAGGAATCAGCAAAACCCTGTCTTTAATACTTCACTGCCCAACTCCAGTCCCCCGTGACCTAGAACAACAAACATGATTTGGAAAAGGTGCTTGAGATTTGCCGTGCAGTTCTGAGACAGCAAGTTTGATCTCTTTTAAGCCTAAAGCTGTTTATGTTATGTTTAACTTGCTTGGCTTAACAAATGGAAGAGAGGTGACCATTCTGTATAATGTGAGATGAAGGACTGAGCATAAACCACAGAGTGAGGACTATTGAAAGAGCTGCTGGAAGAGGACTTAGTTGTCTGTTAGTTTGGGCTGAGAATTGTGTGGCAGTTTCCATTAGAAAAGTGAGGACTTTAAATGCCCTGCTAGTAAAAGTAATGGAGGAAAAGAAATCTGGATGATTTCAAGATCATCAAGAGTTCGGCCAGATTATGAACAGGATTTAGAATGTCACTAATGGTGAAAGGTGTCTGGACTTGATGACCCAGGGCAGAACCAGCCACTCCTTTGTCCCTTATTCATGTCCAAATCTTCCAACTGCTTTGGTCACCTGTCAGGAATAATGTAGTCATCCACATGCCTTTGAAAGGTATATGGTCCCTGGGAAGGTTCTCAGCCAAACTGTCCTTAAGCTCTAGGTTGCATTGCCACTGTGAGTTTGCAGGCACAAGAAGCAGTGGTGGGAGCAGACTGGATAGATAAGCTCAAGTCTATACTATAGATGTCTGCACCTGATTGTATTCATGACAGGTGTGAGCAGACAAACTCCTGAATTGTCATATGATGAGGGTGGTGAGACACTGAAACAGGTCACCCAGAGAAGTTGTAGATGCCCCATGACTGGAAGAGTTCAAAGTCAGGTTGGATGGGGCTTTAAGCAACCTGATCTAGTGAAAGATGTCCCTGCCCACGGTAGGGGGGTTGGAGTAGATGACCTTTAAGGTCCCTTTCAATACAAACAACCCAATCCATTCTGTGGTTCTATGAATGTCATAGCTGTGGTAGCAAGAGGTTCTGGTATACTGATATGCCATCAAAACTTCATTATTTATTTGGGATGGTTAGAATAGAACATTTGATGGGTTCGTTATGCAGGTATAAGACATGACTTTGCAGTATGACAGAATCCAGAGCAGGATCCCTTAGAAAATGAGAAAGCCTGATGCTTCTGCCCTGTTTATGCTCTTCTAGGGTATACATGATGTAAGAAAATTTCTTTTTATATTATGGCTTTTTAGGACA
>NW_009648785.1:798707-872075 GCF_000708025.1 Charadrius vociferus | reverse complement strand
CCTGTGACATCTTTATCTACGTCCCACAAACAGAAATTTTTTGACGCAGGGTAACTGGTTGTTCCAGAGCTCAGTGTGGAAATAAAACACATGGTTGCACTGGTTTTGTTTGAATTAAGAAGTTTCTAGAAATCCTTTGTCATCCTTGTAAAATAACACTCCTTATCTACCAGACAGGAGCATGAGCTTCAAGGATATCATTCTCAAAATTTTCTAAAGTACCACTCGCCAAGTGGCCCCACAGGCTCTGAGCCAATAATGAGCAAGGTGGTCCCAGAACTAGAACCAACGTAGGCATGTTAGCATCTGAGTTAGTATGTCCTGTGGAAATGCAAGACAGGTCAGCTGCACCGTAGCCTGAGCAGCTTTATGGCTGCCAGACCACAGCTGGCATCTTCTTACAGTGCTGTCACTGCTGACCTTCATCTTCCCTGTACTATGTTCTATCCCACAGTTTGACGTGCCATAATTTAGGATATTGAGGCACAAAACTGGCAGTGAACTCACTCTTCCAGTTTTGAGAATGTCCCTGGAATGAAGTACCTGTGTTTCAGGTTGCAAATTCTTGGGGACTAAGACTGTCATTCAGTGTTTCCTTGTATTCAGTTCGTTAAGTACGTGCCTGTAAGGCTCAGACACAGTGGTCCCCCAGTTATGGTTTGTGGGACTCCAGAAGTCATCGATACAGCTGGTCAGCACATCCCCGCTGCCGTTGCAAATCTTTCACCAGGGGCATGAATGGGTGAGGTGCAGCTGGGGCTGTGTGGCCTTTTTGTGGTATAGAAAGTTTGAGAAGCTTTTCTCCAAAACCTGTCAAATAAATTAGAAGAAATCTTATTTTGAGATGTTCGGACTGAGAGATTTCATTCAGATTAATCTCACAATATTAGCTTCAGAAATGAATCCCTTGTTCCTAAGACCAGGACCTAGGAACTGTGGGTTCCTGGACTAGGAACTAGGAACTGAACTAGGTTCCTGAACTAGGAACTGTGTTCATATTTAGAGACAGAGACAGTGCAATATCTCTAACAGGTCAGGGGGCATCTGAGGTCCCACTTCTGTTAGTGTCCTTTGCATGATCATTTTAGTGGTGACTTAGAAAGCATTCACTGGTAATAAAAAAAACCCACCATTATATAAAGAGATTCCACCTAGAACACAAGAGCCCTGAAAACTCATAATCCTGAATGAAGACCTCAGAAGACCTTGGCACTGAAAACTGTAATCTTTAGAAGGTGAATGGAGGGATCACCTGGGAAGGTAATTGCTACCACAGATGTTGCCCTGGGGCACTCCAGTTAGTTTATTTTCAATATAAACCGTCTTTCCCAGGTGCGCAGAAAATGGTTGTAGTTTAGGATTAAGGAGGGTGCACTGAGCGCGCTTCTGATGAAGATGGATTAGAAATACCCATTCTAGCAGCAGTAAGTGCTTTTTCCTATCAGTTCTCTCTGGATTAAAGTTTTAAATGCAGGTCTCGGGCAGCAAGGGAGATATGTAAAAACAAAATGGGGTTAATAGATTGTACCCTTAAATTTTGTCCACGGATCAAGAATTGAGCCAGAACACCAGGTCTGGAAGAAGAAGTGGAAAAAAGGTTTGTTAGTATATGCAGATTTTGCTTGAAAGCCTATATTGCTAATAGTGGAAAACACAGGGAAAACAACAGTCTTACATAAATTTTATGATACTTCATATTGTGGAACAAGGATTGGCCCAGTGGGACAGGGGAACTGCAGGAAAACTAGCTTGTATCTTTCTCTGATGCAAGGAAACAATGGCCATTGGGGTATGATATCTGATGACTTATGGGGTTAAAAGTTATATCAAATTTAAAGGTGCAAGCTCTTACCATGCAGGGGCTGTCATTGACAGCTCTGAATGCTTCAAATGAGAATATACGTAGCCACTCACAGAAACAGAGTTGATAAGAGTCAACTATCTTCCAGCCTCTACCTATTTTTTACCATCCCTCCTCGTTTCTACACCCCATTCCTTGAGGAATTTGAAGGAGCTCGCTCCATCAAACCAGTGGTTAGAGCCAGCACAAAACCAGGCTGGCAGTGCAGCATTCGCAACTTTCAAAGAGAACAAAAAAACTCTACCTGATTCCAGAAGCAAAGAATGGAGCAGATAAAAATAAAGCTGAAGTTAAATATGGAAATGGCAGGAGACATTGCTGACTTAAAAGGGAATATTTAAGAATATTTTTGGCACAGTAAACGGATGCAGAATTTTAGAAAGGTGATTTGGGGAAAATTGGAAAGAATATGAAGTTTGATGGTTACTCCACTTTCTAAAAATTGCACACCAACCTCCAGTAATCAATAGAGCCCTGCAAACGTGACGTGACCTGTGCAGGAGCATGGCTCCAGCCGAGCTGCCTGCCCTGAGCCTGCCTGTTTGGCTCAAGAACTGCAAAGAGTCCCCTGAACCCAGCTCAGCCTTGATTGTGGCTGGGACAGCAAGTGCCGTATGTGGCGTTGCTAACAGTAAAGTATATTTTAAGATGCCATTTGAAGGCTACTCTGTCTGCTTGTAGAGATAAGTCAGGTTTTGGCTGCTAACAGAGCTCCAAGGCAACTTACTGTAGTCAGACACTGCCTGGGGAACTCAGTTTCCAGCAAAGATATGGCTCTGCCTCATGTTTTTAATGGTCTAACATATACAAGGAGGACTCGGGGCAGGCACTCTGCCGAGAAGCTTGCATTGCCATGCTGGTTCCCGGGTGGGCAATTTGAGCCTGTATTTGGGAAAACTCTACTAAAATTATGTTTTCCCACTGTCCTGAGAACCTCCTGCATTTATCAAACTTGAACGATCCCAAGATCTTCGGCTGTTCAGACACACAGCTGTGCAGAAACACAACCTGTGAAAAACTGCCCCACCCCAGTGAAAAACTCCATGCTCCCAGTGGGAGCCAGGCGTAATAATAAAACCAGCAACAATGTCAATCTTGCTGGCATTGGCCTCTCCTTTGAGCATTGCCATACATTCCGCACACATCTGTTAATAATACATAATGCTTTTAAGATTTAAAAAGCATTGGACACTCTTCGCTGGTTTAGATGGGTTAGCTGCGTCAAGAAAGTGCTAAATGAGTTTCCTGTATCACACAACAGCACAGGGATGGTTTCCTGAATAAAACCTGATAATTCTGACTCCCAACCTTTGCCACAGTCAATGGGTCATTTCTGTGGTTTGCTAGAAGGTTGCATACAGTTCTGCAGAGTGGACAACTTAGCACTCATATGGCCAGTGCGTACAAACAGGAGGAAAACAGCATGAGAACCAAGGAGTTTAAATATTTTGCAGTCATCCCTTTGCTTTCTGCTCATTCACATTGCCCAACAGGGCTTTCCTTAAGCAGCCTATTGGAGATAGCACTGCCTTCATCCCTAGCCAACGAGATCACAGAGAAATGTTCAGCACAAGTCAGCTACAACTGTAAAATAGTGTTTGTGTGTTAACTCGCTTCTTTGTTGAGCATTTATACCAAAGCCAGCTGTCAGACGAGAGTTAATACTTCATGATCTGTCAGTAAGCAGTCCGGTCGTGTCTCCAGTAGAGTATTTTGCTATTAAACCCAAAAGCAATATGAAAAGTTGAGCGTAGAGAGGAGGAAAGTGGTTTTCCTGTCTGCAGGAAGCCAAAGCATTTGTGTTCCTGAAGAGGACAGCAATTCAAAAAGCTGCAAAGTCATCAGGAAAAAAATGCACAAGTTCTTCAGATAAATACAAGTGTTAGAACATTTTAGGGGAGGGGCAGAATTGCCCAGGGCTCCCTGGCTTTGCAATCTGTCAAGGAAAAGCTTTATCAATAATTTATGAAGAGAGGAATAGTTAGCAAGACAGTACTTCACAGCTGCACCGCGCACCTGGTGGGAATAAATGCACGGCAGTGAGAGGACTCGGAGTGTATGCACAGCTGCTCGGGGGAGGAATTTGATCAAAGGCTGTGGCATTTCCCTGGCTGAAGTGAAAGCAGAGCTTTAGAAGAGTGTGCTGTGGATTAGGTGGTGGTGGGGGGGTGTCACACTGCTCTGCATGTGCTATGCTGGGCAGGAGAGATCCCTTCTCCACTCTCCCTTCTCACTAGCCCATGGTTTGGAGACCAGAGTGCAGCGTTGGAGGAGGTTTCCGCACCACCACTTCTCCTGAAAATGTGGACAAACTGAGATCAGAGTGGCCATGTTTTGTTTCGTGGTTCATAATCAGGGGCCGGGCAAGCTTCACTCCCTAATTTCAGGGCACATCATTGATTTTCTTGACTGCTCCATCCAGCAGCTCTATGAAGGGCAGCAATGTCCTGTCCCTATTAGAGGATGAAGGAGCCCTTCATCCCCTACTAGGATGAAGGCCATTCATCCTCTACTACAAAGAAGTCTTTGCAGTGACAGCTTTGAGGGGGTCACTTATATCCCTGAGTTAGAGCCCTGAGCCTTATCTCTGCTGCAGGGACATCAGCGGTTGTACGAAGTCAGCAAAGAGTCACTTCCATTCCCCTCAGTAGTCATCACGGGGCCTGGCATTTTGCCTGTGCTCTGAGTGAAAAGAATGAAAAAAAAAAAAAAAAAGTCATTGTTTCAGTCTCTGACCGTGATGATGTGGCACTTTGGTGGAGGGCTGATGTCCTGCTCTACCACAGACTTCCTATGTGCCCTTGGCACGCTCCCCATGCCATTGAGGAGCTGCTCCAGCCAACAGGTACTATGTGTGAATGCCTGCTGGCTGAAGGGAAAGGGGAAGGGGAAAGGGAAGGGGAAGGGGAAGGGGAAGGGGAGGGGGAAGGGGAAGGGAGAGGGAAAGGGGAAGGGAAAGGGAAAGGGAAAGGGAAAGGGAAAGGGAAAGGGAAAGGGAAAGGGAAAGGGAAAGGGAAAGGGAAAGGGAAAGGGAAAGGGAAGGCAAGATTTTATCTGGGGAAAGAAAAAATGAGTCACCAAAACCAAAGAGTCAAAACCACTGATGGGGGCACATAACAGCTGCATCAGGGCAGGCAGCTGCTGGTGGGTCCCAAGTTGTTGCTTGGTGCTACACAAAGGGCTTTGTGCTGAACACGGTGAAGAGGCACCGCAATAAAAATTTCTCAATCAGCTTAAATGGCTGTTATCTTTCCTACAACCTGCTATCTCAGTAATTGTTACCACCTAGCAGGACCCTCTCCTATGGGAAGTGATTTCAATGCTTTGACATGAGAAGGGCAGTGGAAATGTCAATGCTGTAGATAGGGAGACATAAGAATTTGGAGAGGCTGGAGAGTGCTGACATGGCCAAAGATATGAGTTCAGACTAGTAATTTGGGGTCCTAAATAATCCCCTATGGGAGGGAAGGAGGAACTTCACAACGTGCTGAAATAGTCTGTGCTGGGGGACAGGGAAGGGCAGAGAATCAGATTCCAGGAAAGAAATATGGAAACAGCAAGAAGACAGCAAGGACTGCAGGCATTCAAGGGCAGCAGCAGCTAGTTTTGACCAGATCAGATCTATCAGTTCAGGAAGACTCTGAAATTGGATCAGGTCATACAAAGCCATCCCCTTCTTCCAAGCATGAAATGGAAATTCTGCATTTGCATTGCCATGAAATTTGCATTTAGCTTTGTCTGCTTAGGAGAGTAAGGTGCTTGTTACTAAGCTTCAAATGTCATACTCCTTTGCAGATAAACACTTAATAACTCTGTGGGAACTGCAGCTCATATCTTCCCTCTTTTGTAGCAGAATCAAAGAAGTACCTGACCTGAGTAGGTTAAGACTCTCACTGTACGTGTCCTTTTCAACAGGAACGTAAAATGTTCAGTGTTTCCTGGGATCTGGTCTGAAATCCAGCTTTGAGCAGAGATCCAAAAGACTGTAGAAATGTTGTTTGATGGTGACCCAGAGGAGTTTACATCCCAGGAAAAAAGGAAATGCCATAGGAAGGAAGCAGCTCTATGTTTCCATCCTCATTTTCCTGAATGCAGAGATCTGTGTCCCAATCATATCACTCATACAAGTGATAATAAATCAGCACATGACTAATTTAGGAATTTATTACTTAAAAGCATTGGCCACCTGGTGAAAGGAACAAGCATCTCCTAGTTGAGATGGAAATCTTTGTGACCTTCTATTCAGATTCAAGCAGCGGATTGAGTTATTATAAAGCTGCTCTAAGATCAACATACATGATAATTCTTTGTTGTCTTTGCTTTGCTTGCAGTGCCCTGCAGCTGGGCCAAAAGGATGTAAAAGACTAGCACAAATCAAATACCTCCACTCAGCACAATAGAGAAGGCCCCTGAAGCAAGTAATTTTCAGAGATATGAGAAGACACAGGTATGATGGGAAGGGCCACAATGCTAAGCTCTGATAACTGCTCAGGAGATGTATGTTGTTGGAGCTGTATATGCTGCCACTGCAGTTTTTTTGCTTGAATGGAGAAATCGGACAAATTGATATTGTCATCAGTAAGATGGTGAGGAAAAGTTGAGTGGCATCCTTTAAGAATCTGGGTCTCAGTTCAAATCCTTCAATAGTTCAGTCATCTTGAAATAAACTGTATCACCAGAATGGTGGTTTAACTACAGGTGAACTAGGGCCTTTTGCCTGGATACCAGGTTCAAGATGAAGTCAGCCTCATCACATTGACCAGCGAAGTAACCATGCTGGCAAAAATTTATTGTGTAGAAGCCTAGATGTCAATGAACAGAACTGTTTGTTGCAGAATTTATCTTCTCTTTTTTGGGTAATGACTACCAGTGGCAAAGGAACTCTGTCTTTTTTCTTTTAACTTTACATTTTCACATTTTAATTGAAATAAATTCAGATACCTGTTTCAAAAGCACTCTCTAAGTCTTCAAGACTTCCATACAAATGACTTTTTGTACAAACTCTCAGGTCAGCAGTTCAAAACAAGGACAAAATTCATAAGTGTTCAACAGCATGATAAGAAATGATTGTTCATTTCCAGCAGCTGCCATCTTCCGTTTCTCAAGTGATGCTCCTCTCTCTCTAAGTGCTGTCTCCAGACAAGCACCAAGACATATTCACATCCTTCCAAATGAAGGTTGTGCCACTATTGACAGCACCATTTAAGAGAATCACTGGAAATAAGACTTGGCCTATTCGATCTCTGTACTCTTAGTGTCACAGCCTTACAAAATAAAAGCTCCCTGGTTGTTTTTCCAACTACAGCATTGTCCAAAGATCCAAATTAAGGGCCAAGGTAGCATTAGAGTATTTACACAGTGCTTGTCAGGAGTCTAGGTTTGGGCTAGGCACTGGTCAGGCATTGGGAATTGTAATATTTTTCTATATAAAATGTAAATGTAAAATTATGGTCATTTACATTCAAGTGAGATTAATCAGAAGTTGACAGGAGCAGAAACATAGAGTGGTCTGGGTTTCAGGATGTTTTTGCCCAGCCGAGCATGCAACCCAGGCCGTTAAAGGTTCAGATATGGTGGTGGCCTTCAAAGTGTTTGGATGCATTGCCAAGTTCAGGAAGTCACACTGTGTACTTGTGGAGCAAATTGAGATGGAGAGCTCTGGGGAACATCTTTGCTGTAGCCTGGCTGAGAACTGGACATTCAATACTGAAATCAGCAGGGCTAGCAAAAACAAAGCTCCTGCTTCTGGGATGGAGTTCAGACAGATCTAGCAGCTCTTCTCTACATGTCACAGAAGGGACAGTCCTATTTCCATAAGATGATAAACTTTTTCACTAGGAAAATCTTGAGATATGTCTGTAAATATGCTCTGAGACACTGTATACAACTAATATACATCAAAATCAGGAACCTGGCTTTGGTGATCTTTAGTAGCTCCTTGCGGAGAGAGAAATCTGAAGCTCAGCTGCTGGGGGCTTTTGGGGAGGATTTGAATGGTAACCCACTGATTCCAGCTCACAGAAGGAGAAGTCTCAGTGTCTACATCTGTAAGTGAGATTTATAGATTTACTAAAGGCTGAAATCATTCAGATATTACTTGCTTATAAATACACCATTGTTATGCAGGGAGCTGCTAATTAGATTTGAAATTTTTGGGGGTTGTTTTTTTACTAAGATGGATGCATCTAGGAGAGCTCTGTTATTAAATTGAGGAAGAAAGTAACCTTTAATTTGCAGGTATCTGTCAAGAGGCTATTTGGAACACTAAATTATCCCTGTAGATCTCTAAATGAAATTGTATTGCCCTTTCATATTACATTATTCAAATAACTGATAACTTTACTCTGCTGAACAGCAAAGATAAGTGCTGTATCCAAATTAATATATAGTCTAAGCTAAAAGACACCACTGTGTGGCCAGACACAATCCTGGTGTAAAAGGTGGAGATCCGTTGAATTCTAATCACCAGGGCTGCATTTCTGACCCAGGGAGTCATGAAGATTTAGCGAGTTATGGCAGCAAGTTGTTTGTAAGGCTCAGCTATTGAATTAAAGACCAGAGGTCTTCCTAAAATTGATGGAGTGTGAAGTCTCTTAGTAATCGTAAAGGCAGTGCTCGACCCACAGTTTACTCTCTGTACTTTGCACACTACCTCTTCCCCACAGCAGACACATAAAACAGAGCATCTCTTACAACTGCATACCTGCCTCAATGATGCGTTACCTTCTCCCACTCTTTTGGGCACATCCTTGGAGAGCAGAATGCTCAGGGATGTACTCCCTGCTGGGTGACATGCTTTCAGGGCTGCGGAGAAAGGTGTGCAGATTATGCCAAAAGGTACCACACCCAAGACTCAGTCACCCAGTGTTGTCAAATACTGTCAAAACAGCCACCAAAAAAAAAAAAAAAAAAAAAATCAGCAGAGGGCAGTGAATAACAATTCATGTGGAGATTAGTTTTCTACATGTACCCATGGCATAACCCATTCCTCTTTAATGTAGAGGAGCTCAGGGCAAGAAGGGGTCCCCAGATCATTGTGCCTAGCCTCTGCTGTTGAGGCAGCCAACTTATGTACCATCTTCAAAATAATTTATTCTTATACCCCATCCAGAAACTGTTCCAGAGCCTCACTCCTCTGAAGGTTCAAAATTTCTAGCTCAAGACTATCCTTAGCTAGTCTGTGTGTGTCTGTTCTTTCACCTGCATTAATCTTGTCTTCTCTGGTGTTGAGTACCCATCCTATATATTTGCTCATCCCCACATATTTGCTGACAGTAGTGATACATTTGCTCATCCTTCTTTTGCTAGGCTATAAAAGTTATGCTCTCCTAGTCTTTTTTTTTTCGTAGAAGACAATCACTTGCTCCTATCCACTCTATGTTTCTGCTCCTGTCAACTTCTGATTAATCTCACTTGAATGTAAATGACCATAATTTTACATTTACATTTTATATAGAAAAATGTTACAATTCCCAATGCCTAACCAGTGCCTTACTCAGTGGTGTCACTACTTACCTACCACTACTGCACTACTGGATGTGCTTCTCCCAGTGCAGCCTACCATGGTGTTTGCCTTTTCATAACCATGCCACATCCGTGGCTCATAGCCATCTGGTGAAGGAAGGTATTTCTCTTCCTGTACCATTTCTCCTTTATTGTCTATTGCATTATCTTGCAAGGATTCTTGAGAAAGATTTTCAGTAACTTCTCTGTGCAACTATTAAAGCTTCATTTTCAGCCATTTCTTTATTCACTATACAGTTCTTGCACTCATGTTCTTGGTTCTCGTGTTTTCTGATTTTACTGATAGTTTCTCATGTGGCACTGTCTCAAATGTTTTTTTGATTTTTTTTAATGCAAGGGAAATCCCATGGATATAATCTCTTTATCAAAGGAAGGTATCAGGCAGGACAGCATGCTCTCCCTTTGATAAACCTGTGTTGTGTTTCAGTCCGCTTTCTGCTCACATCCATGTCTGGTTGCTCCTTGCATTCACACTGATTCCAAAACATTTGGTGCAATTACAGCCATTTTATTACTGTTTAGTTGTCTCTGTCCCCTTCACTGCTTTATTTCTCAATGACAGCCCTGTATTCTCCAACAGTCGTAGCATAAATTTATAGAATTGCTGCTGTGAACACAATTTCACCCTCCTGGCTTTTGGTATTGCAGGACAGTGATTCTCCAGTCTCCTCAAGCAGAGCACATTAATGTCTGTGCGTTCACTATTCCTTCACATTTAGCGATGTATTTTTCCACACGTGCATCCTCACTGGTCAGCACACCTTTACTTCCAGGTCCAGCCTCATCCCCTGCAGTGAAAACTGATGCCAGGTAAACAGTTAGGTTTTGACCTATATTTGCTTTATCCTTAAAGGTTATAAAAACTTTCTTCTTTCCTGGTTCACCCACTAAGCCTGAGATCAAAGGGCAAGTCTAGTGGTCATCACAGCACAGGCAAGAGAGAAGGGAAGATGGCCAAAAAAGTGTTAGTAAGGCAGAGCTGCATTTAAATGTAATCCTCCCTTGCTGTGAACTGTCCTGTTTTACGGATGAAGGATGATCTGGCCACGTAGGATTTCATTACCTTTTCTTTGATATATCAGCACATTCAATGTTACAACCCTCCCACCTGTCTTCTTTAGTTTATTGTCTGCCATTACTTTACAGTGCTAAGAGCAGTCTAAACTGAGCTCCTCACAGCAGATACCTGCCATTTTACAGGTCCATAAAGTGCTGTGCCTATGAGGCTGTCTGAGTAAACTATAAGAATGCAATAAAGATGACTGGAGTGCAATTACAGTTGCTAACTTGGCTTTGAAAAAGGCATCTTAAGTCAAGATCATCCAACGAACAGACAAAGGGTAGGCTGCGACTAGGAAAGCTTTGGCTCCTCTGCTAACCCTGCCGTGGCTCTGTGACCTCGGGTCACTGCTTCGCCTCTCCAGGCATCCCTTTCCTCTCCCACCTTTTGTTCACTTGTCTGTTTAGACTGATGGATCTCTGGGGACAGAAGTGGATATTTCTTTCATTTCTTTTTGGTGCCTGATGCTTCCCACAACACAAAAAATATACCTACCCTCTCCGGTTCAGTTTCTGTATTAACCCTCCAACCCCATCTGAAAGCTGAGCTCTTCTCTTCCTGCCTGAGTCTTGTCACAAGCAGATGCACCACTTGGGAGTGTGGGCTTTCCTCTCTGTGCACAGCGTGCGTACACACGTGGGAGCAGGGCTGCAAAGGAGCAGCAGGGACGGCTTCCTCACAAGCCAGAACTGGAACTTTATTTGCAGTAAAGCTCAGGGGAGCAAGAACATCTTTTTCACTCTTTAAAGGGCTGTGCCACAAGGCACGGCCCTTATTTCTTTGTGCATCGTGCCAGAGGATTTACAGTAGAGTAGGTTTTTCTCACTTCCACAACGAATGGGTACTCATATCTTCTTTCTAAATTACTTAAGCCCCTTCTGCCCAATACCAACTTTCCTTGGCTGCTGCTGCCCTCTCCCACATTGTCTGTCTTTGCCAATGAACATCACAATGTGCTGCACATGCCCCGGGTGCTGGGAAGGTGTATCCATGCTGCTGTTTCTTAGCCCATCTTCTAGCAGCCGTTGGTGCCCTGTAAAATATTAGAAAGTCTTTCACAAAAGTATTACTAAAAATAAAACTGAAATGCACCTTTTTCCCCCCATATGTGGAAATCAGCAAAAACTCAGCGTGAGAGAAATGAGAGAAATAAGTAATCACTGCACACTGGGCTTATTTTTATTTAGTTACATATAAAAAGCACTGTAGCAGTAGCTCAGAAGGTAGTATCTGAGGGAATTATTTTTTTTCCAGAAGTTTCCATGGTTCTCTGATTGAAAGGGGAATCAAGATGTTTTACCCTGTGCCATGCTGCCTATGCCTGTGGCCTTAGCTGCCCAACAGCACATCTTCATATATGAGACATGTATTAGCTCTCCTGCCTTCTCTCTGCAGAGTAAGCCACTTCACCACACTCTGCTTTCCTTCAAAGAAAGTCATGAACAAGTGTGAGGACACAGATGACTATGGAAAACAGGAGCAGCCCTTCCTGATGGGTTGGCTCAAGTCTAGCTCAGCTGAAGTCTTCAAATGCACTGAACGCTGAGATTCTCTACCCATTGCTGGATTATGTCAAATGATCCCTATCTGCTTTGAGTAGGTCTGTCCAACGCAATGAGTTCAGCGCTGGTGATAACGTGACATTTTCACTACTGCTAAAGCACATTTTCAGATACAGCGGTGTGTGGAGATTGTATTTTCAAAGGCAGAAAGTTTCTCTTCTTCGTAGTGTTGCTTTTCAATAGATTACTGAGAACTCACTGCTGTTAAACTTCTGGGGCTGATTTCTGCCATAGATGTGTGAGATTTGCTTCTTCAAGAGTCGTTAACAAGGTTTGAACCCCTGACCTATGGAGCTGAACACAGTTCTACACCTCTCAAACTCAAAGCTGAGCTTCACCAGCTGCATTAGACTCTTATCTTCTTAGACAACAGGGATGCATGACATACACTTTGAAGGCACCTGCAAGTTCTCCTGAAGCCAACTATCTGAGGGCAAGGACTTGGCCTCTCGGTATTTTGTGGCTTTCCTTGCTCAGACCAGTCAATTAAAACACACTGACATTTGCTACAATATTCCATTTCCAGCTGTCTTTTAGGGTTTTTCAACAGGCTTTGGTGCCCAGCAGGAACTATAACTGGAGCAAGTCTCTGACATTTTAAATTCAAGCAGCCGTGACACTTGCCGGAGCAACTCTTCTGAAGTCAGTCACGTAACGCTCCCCTCATCCACCTGTCCAAGTGGGTCTGACTTGAGTGAATGTTTGTGCTGACAGAATAAGTTTTCTTTGGTAAATTTTTGACTTGTATAGTATTTATTGATGAAGGTTGAACTGATGATGAACTCAGAATAAAATCTTTCCCATATGCAGAGGCCAAAAGAGAGACAGAAAATAATTAAAAAGAAAAGAAAGAGAGAGCCATGAACTTTGTGACTTAGACCAAGTCCGGTAGGAATATGATGGAGGACAAATATATTTTGAACTCTGAATGCATCAGAGTGGGCTGTAGAGTGCCACCGGAACATTGCTGGTTTCTACAAGGTCAGCAGCACCCACTGGTAATTTCTTCAGTTCAGCCTTCCAGAAGCATTAAAAGACTGAACTTGGAAGGTGGGCTGGAAGGAGGAAGAGAAGTGGAAATATAAAAACACCACTGTGTTTCTGTGCCTACCTGGCTGGGGTGATGGTCTCAAATTAGGTGGACCCCCACTGAATGCTCTTGCAACAGCAGAAATTGCCGATTTAATGGTAGACTTCCCAAGTGGTCACTGTGGTCCTCTTCAGGGCATTTCACTGCTCAGTCATGTATCAACTTGCTTTTACCTTCTCTTGTAGCTGATCTGATTCAAAAGGATGCTTTGCTGCCAGGAGGGTTTGCCTTCTGGATAGAGACTCAAACATGCGACTTGTGGAGGCAAAGGATGGGGTGGGGAGTGGAGCGGGGACTCCACCTCCTGTTCCTCCCAATGCTGACAGGGTTGTTGTCCTTTTGCCTTGTTACTCTTGTTTGTATAGCTGAGTATTTCACATAATTAGGAAAGGTGCTGATATAAGCTAAGCTCACTGGGTTTGGCTCCAGAAGACTTGAAGGGTCTGTCCTCTGCCTCCCTGTACTGTTGCTCTCTCAAGACCGAGTGTTCAAGACTCATCCCAAGCTTACAAAGTGCTGCCGTTTATGCCTCAATCTCTCCTCATTGTGCCAAAGAAAACAAAGCAGTACTTTTATCCTCTGTATCACAGCAGTGCCATCACTTCTGGCACAGAGCAGAAAAGTCAGGTGGTGAGCTGAACACAGAAAAAAAGCAGAGCTAATTGATTGGAAAATGTTCAGCAAGATATTCCTTGTTAAGAAATGATGATTCAACAAGAACCTTTGCTCTCTTTTTGTATTTTTTTTTTGTCCCCAAGACCAGGTCATTTTTGTTGGAGAGAACAAGAAACCAAAATCCCCAGTCAGTAGCTGAGTAGAGAAAGGAGTCAAAACCCACTCTATTCCAGCACATGCTCATGCACTGTTGTTTACTCAGACTGGTATCAGACATGGAGGGGAGGTTGAAAGAGCCCCTTCCATACTAACAAGCAGAGCATCCTCAGGGCATGCAAGAGGGCGACTCAACTACTACGCTATTGACTCTCTCAACTCCCTTCCTCTTTTCTCAGAAAAAATAAATAAGTAAACACAAACATTTTGACAGGTCTCCAATGTATATGGGTTTGGCACAAAGAACTCCTTGAAGCTCCAACATTTTTCACAAGACAGGGAAATGGAATCACACTCACTTCTGGTGACAACAAACTGTTTTCTGCTCTGAGCAGTTTGCATTCAAAACTACCTCTTAACATCCATCCTTCAGCCAGCTCCTGAAATATGTACCCCTTCAAATGTGCTTCTGTCGGGTTTCTGCTTAGCCCTCAAAGGTTAATCTACCTCATGAGAATCTAGTTGCTTGGGGTGTTGGTAAGTAAGGACCACAGTCATTTAATGCCCAAATAAAAGGTATTATATTCAACACGAAATACCCTTCTTAATATTCCTTTTAATGTTTTGAATGGTCTTGATGATAAAAGGTAGATATATTCTCAAACATCGAGGAATTATTAATCTTGTTTGTTTATGCAGGGAGAATGGATAGATTCTTGTAGTATAAAACAAGGGCAGTTAAAAAGTGATTTTGGACAAATGTCTTATTAGTTAAATGCTTGCTTCTATTTCACATGATTGAAGAGGATGAGGGGACCATCAGAATGAAAAGTATTTTTCAAAACTAAAAATTTATTCCAACATCCTCCTGTCTGATTTCTTTCACACACAGGAATTGTTCACAACAGACAGCTTTGTGGCAATTTTAATGACTTTTATTAAGCCTCTGAACGAGGGGAGGAAAAACTCACCCATAGGGAAAGCTGGTGAGTACAAAAATAACAGAGGGCCAGAGAGATTTCACCCAGTTGAAGCATTTCTTTATAAGGCCACTGAACTTTTTCAAGGAGTAATCTGCTGCTTTCAAAGAGAGAAACACACCACCACTGCGCAGCCAGCGATGCTGCCGCAGGAGCAGGTGCATTGTCACAGTCTGCAGACTCTGGCATAAGGATGATCCTCCCTTTTGGGGCCAGCACTCCTGAAAAAATATTATCATATGCTTTATTAGACCCTGTTCATATGCGGAGCCTGTCGTCTGGAACAATGAGATCCTTCTTATGCCTTACAAAATATCTGCCATCCTCATGAGCAAAGATGTCTCAGATGACAAGAGATGCCCCCTCAGGATCGGCCACAAATAAGAGCAGCCCTACTGCTGCTGCAAGTTGTGTCTTGTGCATCCATGTGGTTATGGCAGGAATTGGATATTGCCAATTATAATCTTTCCCTTAGCCGTGTTTGTAACTACCATGAGGAAAGGGCAGCCAAAATGAGTCATGTTTTCATGAGGAATTTTCCATCAGGGAAGGCTCTTCAGTACTCGTAGAAAAGGGCAACACAAAGAAAGGAGAGGAGAAAAGCTTCAACTATGCGTCATCTTGAAGCAGCTGAGAACATCACCAGCCCTATGGTATTTGATCCATTTTTGCCGACTGCCACTAGTAATATTTTTTTTTCTTCTGAGGTTGCATTGCTCTCCTTTAGTAAAATGAATTCCTGCAGTGGGAGTTACAACAGGGGGGACAAAGAGATCCAAGTTTTGCGGAACATCTCTATTCATCTCACACCTAAGTGCTAAGGCTTGTCTTGCACAAGACTGGCACAAGCCAGAGTGACCCAAGGAGGTTTAGCCAAGATGGTGACACACTTCTGCCTTATTTGCAGTCTAAAGACACTAAAGACCCCCAAGCTGGGATTCTCCAGTACCTCCTGCTGTGATTTTCAGCACTCTGAATGGGTGTGAAGTACACCCATACTGACTGATGAGCATGCGAGTGACTGTAAAGAGCAAAAGAGAATCAAGGCACTGCATTTTCCCCTTCAATCAGATGGTTCTGGCGCATTCAGACACAGATACCCTCCAGCCTTGCTCTGAGGAGACATTTTCAACCGGGCCAAGCAAATAAAAACTGTAAATACTCCCAACACTCATCTGTGTGCAGAGGAACCAGGGTCTACACACAGGGCAGGACCAGGGAGGACAAGAGCTAGACAGGGTAGGACAGTTGCACCGATTCTTGTAAACCCAGTGTTTGAAGTGAGAGGAAAAGGCTGTGCAGATGATCAGCCCCAAAGTGGTACAAAAATGGTGAGGCCTCAAGTGTAAAGATTTAAATAGGAATTGAGTCTTGCAGAATGAGGCGTGCAAGTCTTAGCAATCAGTGGGAGGACCATTTTCATCAGTGAGGGCTGAACTCATGGAAAAGGATGACCCTCAGCCCTCCATCTGTCTATCTGCAGCGTCTGATGAGTCCTCATTTTCCAATCTCCCAATAAAATTATTACGCAGTTTAAACATTCATTTAAAGTAATTCATTTCTAGATGATTTCAGAGTGTTAAATTCTGCTTGATTACCATTTCCCTTACTACTTCCATCATTATAGCTGCAGCACCAATTTTATTTGTTTTAGGTAGGTGAAAGACAAAAAGAGACTTATAAATCTAGTAGTGATCCCCTGTATCTAGCAACCTTTTTGTTTGGAAAGGCAGACAGATGCAAGTATGTTTACCCTTCTCCAAATATGACCGAGTAGCATTTGAAAATTAGATCTCAGCTGTTTCCGTTTGTTCTAAATATTTAATTAAGCTGCCAGATAAGCATTTTTCAGCATTAAAAATATACTGCATTTCTACTTAATAGCATTAATATAAATTAATGCGTTTAAATTATCTTCAACTTTTAAATAGAGTTTGTAATATATTTTTAGGTAGATATGCAACTCAAATATCAATTCTTGTTTGCTACTTTAATTTTACTGAGCACTAAGATAAGAATTTCTGGCATAATATAACACAGGAAATTCAGTCATGATTTATGAAAAGCCTCATTTAACATTAATAGAGCTACAGGGACCATTCGCCCCTGGTCAGTGCTGTATTCTTAAGGCAGAGCACAAAAATGTGCCTTAAAATGTGCTTTGCAAAGCCGCAAGAGTAAAGAAAGAGAAGGAGTGGGATTTCAGTTTCACTGCTCAACCTTAAGTGTAACATAGTTGTTGGAGTGATAGAACCAAAATGCATTGAGCAGCCTCAGGTAGAACAGTCCAACACCCAAGGAAATGCACATGAGATTATGCCATCCTTGTTCCTGGGGGTCTCCAGTTCACAGCACGTGCCCTGGAAGAGTATAAAAAGGGCTGTAAAAGTGGTAGACAGACAGATGGCAGAAGAGATCCTGTGGCCCAAGGAGGAAGGGTGCAGGAAAGCCCGCAAAGCAGAGAGCGCAGGGTGGACTGTCCCCTTCCTCTCTGAATGAGCTACATCAAAAGTCTTCCCAGATGTAGTGAGAAGGAAATAGCATAACTGTGGTGAACTCAGAAGAGGATTGCGTCCTAGAGAACTGCTAAAAAGCCATACAATTAACCTGCTAATAAAGCAAAATTGTATCCACACATAAAATACATACTCCTTCCCCACTTCTATTGTGAATGTGGACTTGAGAAATTTGATAGTTTTTAGAGAAAAGTGCCTAAAAACCCCAAAGCTTTCTCTGTCTCAACTCCTTAATTTAGCCTCCATGCTTTTCACTGGCATACTGGCAGTCAGAGGAAAAATGTGTCTTTGGATGAGATTTCCAAAGGGAAAGAATTATCAAAACAGGAAGACAAGGCCCACAGCAGATCATTTTTATTGCTCTCTGAACCAAACAGGGTTCTTGTTTGGTCAAGGTCAGGGAAACAATGCCCAAAATCTGAGCTGGGAGACTCTCAGATGCACTGAGTCCTGCATGCAACAAAGGCAGGAAGGCAGTTTTGCTTGAGCACTGAACCAGTCATTGAAGATCAGCAAGACAAATAGTTGGCTTTGCACCTGCTTGTATCCATACTGGAGTGGGGAGAGCTGGTTACACATCTCCCAGACTTCAAACCACTAGTGAAATAGTAGCCCCTTGGCTGTTTTCATAAGTACATGGAGATACTTTACAAACTGGATGGTCTAAATGGAGTAACCAGCCATGGTGTGAGACCATAAGCATACTTCAACATTACCCCCTTGCCCAGGGTGCCATAGGGAAGGGAGCCTGCCCTCTCCCTAGTGACAGTCCCCTCCCTCAGTCAGTCCCATCCAGCAATGGAGGAAGATGTCTTCCCAATCTCAAAAAAAACATACTTGGTCATAACTTCATCTCAAGGCATTTAGCTATGAGTCTCTCACCAAGTGGCTCAGTGAGAGGGCAAAAAGTGATGTCAATCCTTCTCCTAAGTGCAGAGAGGCCAGCGAACTTCTACAGCCCTGTCTATTCTGCCAGTCAGCCAAATCACTCCTTCACAAGCCCGAAGGGCAAAAAAAAAAAAGTTTTGAAGACGTAGTCCCTAAAAGGGACAAAGGATGTCCTTTTTCTCCCTGTCTCCCCGAATGCCTCTTCACCTCTGAAGCTCCCGGAGTCATTGTTGGTCTAAATGCTTTTCCTCTCTGATTCATTTCAGATCCAGTTTGCTGCCTTTGTCCTTGCTATTTAGTCTGTGCACATCTGTGGAGACAGATATTATCGAGCTCTTCATATTTTCTATAGTTAAAAAGGTTGGGAGTGATAAGTCCCATTGCTGGGTATTCCTCTTACTTCTGTCCAATGTACTTTTTTAGCAAACGGAGGGTGACATTACAAAGCATTCTGCCGCACACCGACTGCCATCTCATTGCCTTCCCCTGTGTCCCACTCAGAGGTTTGATAGCCCAAAGGCTGAGCTTCAGACAGCAGTTCCTTTTAAAAGCAAGTTACCTTTTTAATGAATCCTTATCACTGGTAATTATTCTGCTCACAACTAGATGACAAGCTATCGGATCTAGGGCTGGGTTACAATATTCTGCCTCATTAAAACCTCACTCAAATGTTCTGGCTCTGCGTTGCAGACGCAACCATCATCTGTTTTTGCCATGAGCTGTAATTTCACTGCAATCACCAGGCTAAGTTACAAACTACAAAGTGTTACCCCCTAGCATTCATTCAACAAAAGAAAACCCTCCAAACCACAAAATTCTTTTCAATAGTATTCATAGTCTTCACGCTTTCCTGATACAAACAATCTCAAGGCAACTTTCGTCTCTCAAGGCAACTTTCGTCTGCGAGAACATCACTGGAAGGTCAAGGCGGGAACTTGTGCACCAGTGAATACAGAAATCAGCCATTGCAACAGTGATTTGCACACAAGCAAGCCCAGGAAGCAAATTCAGAATTAGCTTAACTATTTGCAGCTTAGAGTTCTTAAACCCTTTTTCTAAGGATATAGAATTTAAGCAGTTATTTTCTGTACCTCTGTGTGTACAAGAGAGACTGTGTGAGAGTCCTGCTATAATAAAACCAAATTCAACACAAGAGCAGAAGTCTCAGAGATGTTTCATGAAAATTGGCTGCCAACGAAAGCTTGTAAAGTACTAAAAGATGCAACATGAACACACACTTCATTAGACACTAGACAGCCAACCACAAGATATAACCTAGGGGAAAACAGATTGCAGTAACTCCAGCGTGTACAGACCAATGTGCTTTTAAAAGGGAGGACCGAACACCCAGCATCCCTCATGCATCCCTTAATGCTAAAGCATTAAGTACCTTGTTTCACAACAGGTTGGGAATGATAATTGTACTCAGTGGTGTAACAAATCCTCCAAGAAACTGAAGTAATGTGTAACCTTTTTAAGTGTTAATTTCTGAGAAAAAGAATTTTAAGCAAAACGGAATAAGTGAAAATCAGTATTTGTTGACAGGCAGCCTTCATGGAAATTTTCAGAACAGTTCTTTGCACAACTCCCATGTTGTCTTTGACATTTGGAAGCCCTTGAAATGAAGCATTAATCCTGGCTCATCTGTATCTGCAGGTTTTAACATCAATATATTTGAAGCTTCATCCTACAGAGGAACTGTGATCTTCTCAGGAATTTGAAAGCACAACAGAAGATAAGGACATTTAGTGGAAAAAATAGTGATGCTGACACAGAAAATATTAAACAGTTAAATGATGACCTCACTTCCACTAAACTGAGAAGGATAATTAAAACATCTCATCTTTGTTCAATTTAAAGGACAAGTACCAGTAAAGTGAACCACCAAGCAAGCAGAGCCAGAAAGGGATGGGCTGCTGCATCAGGAGGTGTCAAAGATGGAGCCATAGTTTGATGCTATTGAAGACACGAGTGATGGCACTCTAGTGCTGGTTTCTATTACCCTGCTATAAAACACCACTTTCTCAATGGTGATGTCACAAATACTGCTGGGTCCTTCTGAGTCAGGCTAAAAATTACAAAAAAAAAAAAAAGGGGGGGGTGTGTGTATTTTTTTTACCCAGATATGTTTTTTCATGCATTGTATAGCCTGGCAGGCATAACTGAAGGAGGTGTGCTCCAGAACAGGAGCAAGAGCAAGCTGCCTGTCCTCAAGGGGGTGGGAACTTCTCAAGTTATTACGGTGCCCCCCTTTTCTGGGGGGTTTCTTCTGAGTTGATTGAAACATGAAACAAATGTCAACTCTCATTCTTGGCTAAGGCTGACTCTTTCCAGATTATTTTCACTGAGGACCCCTCACCTTCTGACAGTCTCACTGTTTCAAGGGCGAAAGTTTGACTCTTCTGCATTGTGCAGACACTGAAGGAACCCACCTGGGCCACGTAGCTGTGAATCAGCAAAAGAGATCTGCACATCTGCGAACATTTTTGCATGTCACCATCCTTGTCTACTGTAAGCATTCAATGTGTTATTGTAGAAAACTTACAGGCTTCCATGAGGGTTATATATTACCATAATTAAAACAAAGTAAGTTTTCCACTGAAATATATTCTCCAAATTTTCTTTCATTTTGAACTGAAGGGCAAAATAAAATCATGACACGCTTTGCATTTTATACTGCTGTTTATTTAAGCACACTTGCAACCCTACTGAGGAGTCGATTTCCCACTTCCCCTACAGGAAAAGACTATATAAATATCATAAACTCAAACAACGGCATCAAGTAACCATAGTTACTCTATCTGGGAAAAAAAAAAAAAAAAAAGAAATCAAAATGAAAACTCAAAAGACTAATCACTACACTAATCCCAAAGACAAAATTATTTTCTCTCTTCTTGGTCTAAGAAACAACCCAAATGCACTGTGATGCAGGGCAGTATCAGCGGGATATGTGCAGAAAACACTACACATGAGCAAACCATTTGGCAAAACATTTGGCTTTGACACTGGAGGAAAAGGGCTTACATATGCTAAGCACGATTTCTTCACCTTCCTGACTGCTAGACCAGAAAACCTTGACATGTCTGGGCCAGTTAGAGAAGGTTATACAATGTTTTCAGAAATCATTAGGTTTATTATAGAACATCAGCAGGAGGATGATGCTGGTAATTATTTAAACAGGTGATTATGCAAAATACTGTTACAAAACAATTTGTATCCCTCTTCAGAGAAACCTGAAAAATGTTTTCCATTAGTGAGAATCTGATTCTGCTGCCATCCTTGGAGTTAAGATAAGTAATAAGTAGAGCTAAGATAAATGCTTTGAGTCACTGTATAAAATCAATATGCCATCAATGAATTTAGTATTTATGTTCCTACATAACATCCCAAGTGTTACCTGCAAGAGTGTTTGTGATTTTAAAAGATAATCAGAGAGCAGTTTAGTGACTTTATATCCATTTATCTTGTACAGTCACTCCAAAGGAGGTCGATTATGAATCTTGTAGTCTCATAATTGCTTATATCAGTTAATTCTGTCTTCAGACATACTGGGTGAAACCTCAGTGCAACAGCACTATCTACAGAGCTGTTCTGCTCTGGGTTGCAAGCAAGCTCTGATGCCTGCAGAGAAAAAAAAGGCATAGTGTTCAAATACTGCAAATACCACAAATGTTAACAAGAGATGGGATAATGCACCTGCACAGTTTAGCAAATCAAATTTTTCACTCTGATTTCTAAGCTGGACAGTGCCACTTGACCCATTGCTTAAGTGGGCAGCTTCAATAGCTGTTTTGGTGGTCAGACTCAGGTGGTTTTCCTGAGCTCAGCTAAGCACTGTGAGTCACTGAGCTGCCTACCATCACTGTGGATGGCTGAGCTGACCCTATCACTTGAGCAAAACTTTGGTTCATAAGTTACTAAAACAGTACCTCTCCTTCTTCCAACCAGAAACTTGGGTTTGGGGAGCTTCATCAGGGTTCACACATGACCAGTGCAACAAGAAAGAGATTAAACTCACTTAACTTTTGACATCTGAAAAATGTTTACATCAGACCATCTCACCTTGGGCTCCCTTTATACTCAATGCAGAGAAATTGGCATTTCTGGGGTGGGAGTCATATGACCTATTTTAGATATCTGCTTCAGGATGAGACGAATTGCACCATAGATCCCAGTGACTTATACTGACTAAATCCCAATTGATTTAGTCATGGTATAGTCAATGGACATATTGACTAACCCATCCAGATGTCTGCATTGTAGACATCTAGATATACTCAGACAAATCTCTGTGTGGGGCCATAATTAGTTTCCTAAACTTGTGTACTTCCCATGCAAAATGTCCTCACATACCCAGGACATGAGTCTTGCAGGCCAGACGCAGCATCGACAGAAGCCTTGCCTCTGCAATGACACTGGTTGTGTGGGGAACCCTTGGTCTTCTCAACTGGCTCCAGGTGCGTTTGCAACTGAAATGACCCACACTATACACAGAAAAAGAAAATAAATGACATTGTCAGGCAAGCCAGGCCTCCACACCACCTTTCATGGTGACAGTGGCAGCAGCAACAGCTTGGGGCTGCACATGTGCCCAGGGAAAAGAGTTTGGCCATCTGTGCCCAGTAGTCACATCATGCTGCAGGCTGCCCTCTGCCAGGCAGAAGGTCCTTCCCAGGGGGACCTTTGCAGTTGCTGCCAACTGCAGGCACAGCTGCAGAGCTCCCGTTGCAGTTACCACATTATGTAGTTTATCTTGCAAGCTTACTGAGCTCTGCTTCAAGAGCTGGCAAGTTGCTTTGCCCTTATTAAACTTACTTAAATATAGCTTTGTTGATTAGAGCAATCCAGTGTAAATTTATTAATGGAAAATTTATAGCAATTTTATGTTGTTCCAATCCTGACCTTTGGTTGAAACAATTCTTTCTCCTCACTTGTGCTTGCTCCTCTCTTATACTCACAGGCAACAACACTTTCCTCCAACATCCATGTGCAGCTTTTCTCCAAAGGACAAAAAGGGAGAAGAAAGCATCTCATTTTTCAGCCTGGGGAAATGAACACATAATCTCCTCATTTGTAAAATAAAAATGCTGCTTAACTAACCCTATACATCTCTGTTCAGTTCACAGCTGGAAAGCCACCATTTTAAAGTACAAAATATTGTTCTTCTCTAACATTTGTTAGAGAGGATTAAGACTGGTCCTTCTTTTCTCCAGTTTGGTATGACAGGGATTTACATCTGGTGAAACCTAGAGAGATAACTCTTGTTCAATGGCATTGTTGTCCTCCAATTCCAAATAGTGTAACTCAATTTCAGAAATGAACCAGGATTGTCTCAGATTTTTATCTGGCTGCTGAGGTGAGCCAGACACTTCGGTCTTCTTCTCTCGATGCATTTCTCTACCTTTAACTGCAGTTTAAAATGCTAAAACATCAGTCTTGCTGCCGGTCATGCACATGAAGAAGAAGTTATTACAGATTAGAATGAAGCACATAAACTTGAATATGATATCAAATGCACTAGTGGAGGCTAGAGGAATAAATACTTAAATGATGGTGGAATAAAAATATAATCTTTTGAGAATCTATGAAATAAAACAACTTTCTATCAGTCTGAAGCTGTTCTCCAGGAAGGATATGAGTCTACTACCAGACTGCGATCAAAATTGACCTTACCCTGAGACATAGTTGAACTGCAAGAAGAAAAAGCCGAATGTCCCATCAGAGATTGATGCCATACGTATTAATAGATACTCTGCTATTTGACCTTACTGATTTGTTGGAATGGAAAAGTTCTGCAGGGATGTATTAGTTTTGAAGATGCTCCAAGAGATCATAGGTTGACTGCCAGCTGAGCTCTGCCTGCGCCACAACCTTGGAGACCTGGTTTCCTGTCTCCTTGCCCCAGCTCCTTGGCCATTTGCCTGGAAGGCAAGAAACTTCAGTGATTTTACTGACTCTGGTTCTCAGCAGTCCAGGCTTTCATGGCTTTTGGGGTGTTACAGCTGCCTAGGGCAGCAGTCACCCTCGGCCACTCATTACCGATGTGGACTTTTTTCCCCTCTAAACAACTCTAATGATGGAATGGGACTGCAAAGAGAGACAACACCAACTTTTCCTACGAGCAGTTCTGGGATTTCAAAGGCTCTGAAGAAGATGCTGTAGCTTGTATGAAGATCTCAATTTTTCTACAGATTTCACACCTTAAAAAAGGAAGAGTGGTGTATCTTTGCTCCTGTTTTCTCTGTACCTGTGCTAAATTCAGTTCAGCACTGTCCTTGGAGTGAATTTGGCCTTATGTAAATATTCGTTGACTTTGGAGTGCTATACAAAAGGAAACTTAAGTCAAAACTGAAATTTCTGTCAAAACCATGTTGTTGGATGTTGTTGGTTGTCAACAAGTAGTCCGTATGCATTCACTTCCTGACACAGCAATAAGCGTGAGGCACAGGCATTACTGCAGACCATTTGTATTCTCAGCAGGATGCAGACTGCCGTGGGCTGAATGGGATACCATTAGCTTCATAGTATTTTTAAGTATCCAGAAGTATCCAGTATAGGTTTTAGAAACTGCCCAACAGTTGGTCTGTTTTCTTTATTCCATAAAATGCATACATTCAGCTTAATGTTCCATCTCTGTATGATAGCAAGTGAACTATGGCTTTTAACAGTAAATTTGCCATAAACAGCATGGGCTGCACATGGATCCCTGGGTTCTGACATCACGTGTGAACTACAAGAACATAATCTACCTCTAGAAGGGACTTTAAGAATCTAGAGACTATAAAATACCTAGTTTTACTGAGCAAACTATACAGATGTTTAGGAATCTCCGTGTGATGGCCCTAATGTGATGATTTGCACTGTTAACCCTTCGGCACACATTCTGTGTAGGATATCTGTCTAAAAGGATAGATTTCAAAAGGCCATACAAAAATATCTGCCCTCCAAAAATCCTTAACCTCTGTGGGTTTAACCTAAATCCCAGCAAAATTAACACAATCTTGACACTGATTCCAGTGGCATTTGGATCAAGCCATTTATCCAGTCATACAGAAAACACCATGAAACTGTTCAGTTCAGGTTTTGATGAATGGGCAAGTTATAGGTCACTGCTGTGTGCTGCAACAGTTACTCTGGCAGTGGGGTGCAAAGCAAAAACATTAATTCCATTAGCTGTCAGAACGTGAGCTTGGCTCAAGAAAGTGCTTGTCCTCTGCATAGAGATATGAATCCCTGGAGTTTTTGCTGAGTTAGTGTTGATCTATCTGTGATACAAAAGAGTCTCAGATATTCATGAAATACACACCAAGTTGAAATACACCAGCACCTTCAGCCTGACACAAAAAATCGCGAAAATCAGCAAATATTGTTTTACCAGTCCAAACCAAATGCACAGGGAGATGAGAAAGCGCATACAAGTGTGAGAAACAAACTGTGTTCACAGCAAGCTCAAGAACATTATTGATGATGGCCTTTAAAATATCACACAGCTACGTCCTGTGTCTGGGAGCATCTCCAGGAGACCTAACAGCAGATCTAGCAGCAGTGCTACAAAATCTGTGAAGTTTTATGGCCCAGACTGGCACAAGTGCTAATGTGCTCAGAGGGGAAAGTCTAAATGGGTTGTAAAGAGTAAAAATTCGAGCTTGAAGCAAAAAACTTGGCCAGCTTGAGTTGGTAGAGCAGAACAACACTTAGGATGCACAGACTCATGTGTCTTTGACTTTGGGATGAAATCAGGGCACAGACTGAGGTATAGTCCATGTTTTATCTTAGCTTTTTTTGTTACGTCAAACTAAAAGTAGGCTTTTAAATATATACATAACATGTACATATGTGGCCTGTTTTTCTGAGGTTCCTAAGTACTTTCTGCTTCTACTGATTTTAATGGGCATTGCTTTCATACAATAATTAGGCTACTTCGGTACTTCCTAGCATCCCATGAAAAAGAAAAGGAAGTAGTTCTGGTACCTCATATAGACCCTTTCCAAACATCGGGGCTAAGGCCAGGACTTCTCTGAAGATATGTATATTGGGGGGGATGTTTCAAGGTACGGAAAACAAAAACGTTCTCTTACTGCAAATACCTAGGCTTCAATGACACGCATAAACCTGCCCACATTCACTCAAAGATTAGTCCAAATTTACCCAGAGCTTCCAGTGAATATATCCAAAATTTCAAGTCTGCAACAAAACCAGGAACGTGTTTCTACAGTTTTCAGTTTCAGGCTGCAAGTTTCACAGCACTCTTGTTTCCTGTCTCTGATAAACACCTTTCCAAGTGGAAGGGCTCCCTTTGAAAGCATGAAAGGTGTTCCCCTTTGAAAAATGTCTTCTGTGTGAGACAGGTATCCCTATGATCAATTTTTCATGCTGCCCTTTTTCTGTCTTTGTGAGATTCTGATTCTCAAATTATAACCTCCTAGAGTCACTGTGCATTTTATTTTAGCTGAGCTATCACTAAAAATAACATTCTCATCATTTCTCTCCCAGATAAACCACATTATTTTAAGCAGGACTTTTTTTTTTTTTTTTTTTTTTCCTCAGTGAAAATAGTACCAGGTTTTCTTTCACAGAGAACAAACTGCAACATTTTTCCTCAAAGAGATAGACATATTGACTAGAGCTGGCTCACCAGCAGTTGGGGATTGTGGGCATATTGCTTCAAATTGTTTAAGAGCAAAGTTGACTGATTGTCAAGAGAAATTAAACTTGAGACATTCAAGCTCAAATGCAGACCTCCGTCACTTCTGTTAATAAATCCATCAGCTGGATGCATCTTTGACTGGTAATGGTCAATAGCTCAGATTAGAGACAAGAAAGCACATAGACGTGTATCCAGCTGGTGAAATAAAAACAGAAACAAGAATACTGTGAACTTTCATGCTTTTTTAAATTATAGCTCTTGAATTGTCTATTATTAGGATAAAACGTACTCTCAGAGTGATTGTTGTCATGATGCACCCAGCTTAGTCAGATCCAAAGTTTATCAAAACTCACATCTGTTTCTCTGAAACTTCTGGTGTGGTTTCTTGAGGACAGATCTATAGAAGCCTCTTTTACATAAAATTAGTTGTAAGTGGAAAATTACATGTTTGTTGCTTTGGGTTTTTTTTCCAAAAGGAAGCCTTAGAAAGGTAACTAGCATTAGCTATGACACTGCATCTTCTTTGCTGTTACACTCATACACACAAAGGAGGAGGTCCCAATCCAGTGATGAACTCTCCCAGAACAAAGACCTCTGGGAATGTCCTCCTAAACCCACTGTTAGGATCTAAAGCTTAAACCTCCTGCTGTGAGTTTCCCATGAAGAAGAGCTCTGCTAATTCAAATAAGCATATGCTCAAGTAAGCATCAATAAGTCATGCAGGTGATTAGTGGGCGATTATTGTTGCGCCATGGGCTGGCAGAATACTGTTAGCCCAGGACTCCTGTTTATGTGAGACAAAGAAGAAGACCTTGGGATGTTTTCTACATGACTTCATAATAATGTACAGTCCTTATGCATGTGCCATTCTTCAAAGTACCAATCTTTTTTTTTTTTTTCTTTTCTGTATAGCTGTTTTGGCCTCTTTATATGCAGAGTATATTTAAAATCCAGTACATTTATTATGAATTAGTAACTCATCATGCACTCTAGTATCACCTTTAATCCTTCAAGAGGTCTTTACAGAGGGAAGGAACAAAGCCTAGCAACTGCAGCTGCATAGAGCTTTGAATCTGTACGAGCTGGATCTACACTCACAGAGCCCAGTGTAACATTCTCAAAAGCCTTTTCCGACCTAGACTGAGGCTGTTTGCACAGCTCTACAAGGCAAATCCCACCTGGCTTCTTCAACATTGAAGTTCATTGAACTGCCAAAGAGCCTACAGCATTGGGCAGCAGCATCAGACTCTGTGGACTTTGCCCACCTTTGCTCATAGGACCCCTCTGTGACAGGTCAGCATTAGGGCCCTCATTTTACAAACAAGCCCAGAGGCACAGTTGAAAACTGTGATCAATATACAGACAGAATAAAAGAAGAAGAAAAAAACTGATGAAACAGGTCAAATAAATTATTTGTTACACGCTATTCACTCAGCATCCCCTGGAAGCGAGCGAATTCATAGTGAAGTCTGGAAACATTGAGCTGTTCCAAAGTTCCTGTATTTTAGTGGTTTTCAACTCTTCTTTTTTTACAATTTGCAGACCTTCAGACTTTTCCCACAGCGGCAAGAACCCCTGGATAGTGAAGTTAGCCTGCGTATTTTTTTTCCTAATTACTCCTTGAGGATCCCTAAGAAGTAAGTACAGACTCTCTTAGCCCCCTGCCCTCATCCTCCCTCCGGGGGACCACAGACCACAGCCTGAAAGTCAAACTACATAGATTTTTCTGTATCTCTTCAGCCCAGACTGTTTGTAGCTCTCTATCTATGTGATACCCTCCCAATTTCAGACCCTGTTCCAAAATGCATTGAAAACCAGTTAAGAACAAAACAGGCTCTTAAAGCAACATGTTGGGGTTCATAGAGTTTGAATGCTGTACATCAAAATCAGAAATGTTCCATTTATTAAGATTTGTTTTCATTTATTAAGATTTGTTTTCAACACCTAATAGCTCAAAACTGCTCCTTTTTTTTTTTTCTTTCTTTTTTGAAGTACCTGGTGCCTGGAGTGGTTTTTTCTCTGAAAGAATGGGTCCTCTGATGGGTCTTCTGACTGCTGAACTGCAAATATTTGGGCATTATTGTGAACAGAGCAGATTCTACTGACAGGTCTCTGCACAAGGAGTGTGTTCTAGTGTCTTGCTTATGGTCTGGTCACAGCAACATGTCTCTCAAGCCATAGCTATCCAAACCACAGCCCAGAGAGGTGGTTTTGTGCCTTGATCTGTCAACTCATTTTGAGAAGAGGAAAGAAACTTGGTCCCAAAAACTATAAAAACATATCTGTGTGCTCAGCACATCTCATTAACTATTTGAGGACAATAAATTTCTGTTTGCTTGTGTTGTTACCCACCCTCTTTCCCACCATATCGCACTGAAAATGAGAGTGAATCCAACAGGAGCATAGGCAGTGGGACCTCCAGTGACAACACTTATTTTCAGCTACTCTTCTGCACTTTCTAAAGTTGATGGTGATTCTGGAGGCCTCTTTTATCAACTGTGTAACCTGAAACATAAGAAGTCTCTCCAGAGAGTCACATCAAATTCTTTCTCTCTGAAACATAGCTCAGTCTAGGTTCTGAAATAAGGAGCAGCCTGAAGCCACCAACTCCATTTCAAAGACCCAGCTTAGATGGTACTAGTTCCGCAAACGTCGGTTCTCCTACTGTGGCCACTTGAATTGTCTTGGTGCAATTGTGGGAAATCTGAAGGCAAATGCTAATAAAGGTTTCAGCAAATAAAAAAGTAATCATCCCAAATAAACTGGAGATATTGTTTTTATGCCAGGTCCTACAGCCTACTTTAGAAGCCCTGCTGGTATTTCTGTTTATGGGAAGGCTTACATGTGAGAGGCATAATGCTCGGGTCCCCTACAAAGTCAAAAGCCCAAAACCCAACAATAGGTACTTCCCTGGGAGCTCCCTCTGCCACCCAGAGCAATCTCTCCTTCTCTCCAGGGTTACAAGGAGAAAAAACATCTGTCTATAGAGAAATATTTCCAGATTTCTGTCATTTTATCAGCCACAGCATTGAACTTGTATGATAATAGAGAAGGCTCTGGAAAAGTAGAAGTTTGTCTAAAAAATAGAACTCTGTGCACTTGCGCAAAAGACTCTAGAGACCTGTTTAAACACTAACAAATATCTCTAAAGCTTTGCTTTCTTTCTTTGAAAGAGTCTGCCCATCCCAAATCATTTCTGATAAAGTATCTGCTGGTCAGGGAGGACAGTAACAACCTATCTTGGCAATTGTTGATACAAAATTAAAATGACAAAGTAGTAGGGAATGTGCTCAAATAAGAGATAAGGAATGGCTGGGAAGCTACACAGCATGAGGTACTTGATTAAAGGTGGCTTTTATCTTAATTCAAGTCAAAATTGCACCCTAGACAAATTTGACTTAATCTGTTCAAGTAAAGCAATAGCAAGAGGAATAAGTTAACATTGGAGAAGCAAAAGCAATGTTTTTATGTTAAATAATACGATAAAAACAAGTCAACACTGTTTCTTACTCCCTATACATAGTTAATATGCTGAATTTTCTCCACAAATAGCACTTGTCAGTGGCTCATAATAGCCATTAGTTGGCGCCTGGTAATGTCAATGTCTGCTCTAAAAAGTGGGTTTGCATTAATGCCAATGTGGAATTCTGTGTTTATTGCTTCTCAGTGGTTTCCAAATGAAATGGACTCAGGAACTGAGTCATTTTCACATGGGACTACTCTAGTCTTAAACACACTCTCCTGAAGGAGACAAAAGAAAAGTAGAAAACATACAATGTGTAGCTGATGTAGCCACAAACCATTCTGCAGACTTAAATGAAGGCTTTCCACCTCAGTAGAGCCTCCTGCAGGAGTCTCAAACTCAACAGAGATAAAACAGTCCTTCCATGAGCCATTACAATATTCTGAAGACCAGATAAATTTAAATATGAGTCTGGTTGGAGAGTCAAATCAAAAAATTCAAGAGAAATTGAGCCCTCCAAAAATAATAGTGGAGGTTATGGTGGGCCCAAGACTGACATCCCAACATATCTACTAGTCTTTCCATACTGTGGCTGCATCCCTACTCATCCTGGAGATAGCTGAATGAGCTTTTTATGTGCGGGGGTGCCAGCCAAGTAGGTACACATCTGCTCTCCTAGGATGCTTTGAGATGAAGGTGCTCTGAAGATCACAGCCTGGGTGGCCTTCACAGATAAAGAGGGGTCAGGCCTGTCTCTGGGCAAGACTGGCAGTAACCAGGGTCTTCATCACACCCTGTACTCTTGCCAAGAGCTCATTTCTCATAGCAAAACATCTTCATTGCAAAATGCCTGTCACACACATGGCCCAGGATGTGTTTGGTAAATCCCCTGGAGCTCTGAAGGGCTGAGGAGGGGTAAGCCAGGATGCCTGCCTGTGGAATATGATATTTATCTCATAGGCAGGCAAATACAATAGCTTCCAGTCTCTTGCTTCTAACCATACAGGTAAGCATGTTTAAAATGTTGTGGCTTGCATTCATCTTAATTTCCTTTCCTTTTCCCTTTCCTGCTTTTCCTCACTCTGTTCTCCCGGGATATGTCACAGATCACATCCCATACCAAAGCTTGGCACCTAAAGGTTTTGGCAGTGGCAAAATTTCAGGTATGTCCATGCTGCCTCCACAAAGACATGAGTTTCCGTGACTTCAGTACTTTCAGCCTGTGGTGTTTCTGAAGTTGCCAACAAAGATCGGCAAGAAGGGGTCTGTGATGGAAAGTGCACAGAGCACATGGCTGAACATGGGAGAGTGCAGAGCCTGCTGGGGTGCCGAGGAGATGACCAGGTTTAATATAAATCCAACCTTGTAAACAATTTGGCATCCGTACAACATATCAGAGCTCGAGTACTGCTCAGAGCCCATCACCCTGCCAGGATGGGCAGCCAGGATGTGCTGGTGTTCAGCCTGGACAGGTATTACAGTGTGGATTATCAGGGAGACAGGGACTGATCCTGAAGTCATTGGATGATACAGAGAAAGCCTTTGGTTCCAGACCTGGAATGCCAAATTCTTGGTGATGCTGTCAACTGTGTCTTTCTCTGCCTCCTTTTGAAGGAAAACTTTTCTGCCTCTCTGGTCAGGTGGAAAAGAAAGCGGGGTATGATTTCAGCAAGACATTAACAGACTTGTAGGATTTGTATGGAACCACAAAATGATTGCCTTGCAAAATCTGATGAGTTGCATGAACTTAGGACTCCGGCTTATGTGACCTATAAAGACCAAGCTACTCTGTGTACTTTAAAGCACCATCTCATCATAGATTATTTTGTGTGTGCAAGGCTTCAGCTAAGAGCCAGAAATCTTAAATTAATTTTGCAGCAAAGGCAAAAGTTTTTCAGGCTTAACTACTCTCAGAAGCATTTGTTTCATTGTCGTTGTTTTCTGTGGCTCTGTACAGGCACAACTTCTTGGAGGCATGCAAGAGACTGATGATAACACACGCGAAAAATCGAATGCACGGTTCATTGCTTCTTTGCTGTGCAGTTGTCTTGGTTACAACAGTAATAAAGTGCATTTGTCACCAAAACCAGGCAATCTTCTTGAAATAAGCATAGGAAGCCACAAATCTATGGATAAGAAGGTGTCATTTTTTTAAACAATTTTCTTTTCAGAAATGCACTCTAAACCACTTTCTGGAGTGGTATACATTGCAGTTTATATGATTTATATACTGGCTTACTTCAGACTTTGCACATGCTGTATTTTCATTTTTAATTTAAATACAAAAAACTCCTGGCAATGTACTGGTGGTGGGTAGGAAGAGAACACAAACAGGATTTGGGGAGCTGTTGCCAAATCACAGCTTCTATAAAATCTATTAGTAGTGGAACACGGTAGGTATTTCCCTGCCACCACCATAAATGCAGGATTACATGCATGCCGGGATTTCAATAAGGATTTGATTAAACTATTAAGTCCAACACCAACAGACATTCTTTAATTAATCTCCTCAGTACATTTCAGTTACAGTTTGTAGATGCAGTGTTTTCATGGTAACCTGAGCCAAATCTCACTTAATTTTGGTTTTGGTTTCTATATGATAGATGGCACAAATAAATAAATCTCTTCCAACAAGGACATTATTCATACTTTGCTGAATATTAATGGGCTAGTAAGATACAATTTGCCAGACGTGTCATGGTACAGGTATAAAATGCAAATGCTGCTAGCAAGCTGTCAGTCAGAGACCTACGATTGTTCACATACCTTGTATCTGAGTCAATAATTTGCCTAAGTTAATAGGGACAGATATGGTTGCAATGTATTAATTAAGGATAAACGCATTTTTACAAAGGATGTTTCATTAATAGTGCTCTATTTTTAGGTAGTATGTAGCATTCCCTCACATCTACTTAAATATAAGAAGCACATTCCACATTCATTAGGTGTTCTGAGCCCAAGGGTCTGGTATTTATGAATGTTGTATTTCATGTTTATCTCCGTAGCAAACAAGTATGTGTACTGCTCAAGGCTGATGAGAATCTCCAAAGCCTGTAAGCCCCTGCCAAAGTTACTTTCTATCACATCTGCAGAGAAGCTCTGTGACAGAAATAATAATCTGCTGTGGGTCGATTATATTCACACTACCAACATAACTCTCCTGAATGGATCAATTAGAGCAAATGCTGCCAGTGAACCATCCTACAAATGTGGAACAGTTACCTCCTAATGACTTTTTTTCCCTAAAAATCTGAAGGCTGTGGTAATTTGCAATGCATGCATTAAAGAAACTAAAAACCAAACCGAACCAACAAAAGCATTCCTTGCAATTGCTCAGAGATCAGGTACTTCTCCAGAAGCTGTGATAAAAGGCAATCCACTCTCTTTCTGAAAGCTTTCCAACCTACCTCAGGCGAGGGCGCACCTCTGGCTGTGGGTTGTTTCCAATTTCTCAGGCCCATGACTTTGAACATAAACAGTAACTACTCAATTTCTGTCAGGTATCTTTTAACCTATAGAGCAACAATACCCTGGGCTTGGACTTCCCATACCAAAAAGAAAGAGTGATAATTTACCAAAGTTCCTGTCAAACTTTCTCCTTAGACTCGGCCATTCTGTTCACATGTTAAGTCCTCAGCCTAAACTTACATCCTAGAGAGCCCTTCCTACACTGTTAGAGCAGAGTGAGATGTACGCAGGAGATGCATTTGGGAGACTTGCAACCCTTTCCTAGGCAGACGATCAACAGCTACCGAACGAAGTGTTTGTGAGAGATGTTGAACCCTCTTATATTGACTAATCTATTGATTAGTCCATGGAGACACATAAGTTTTCTTTAGAGCATTTATTTTCTTTAGATTGATGAGACTGATGAGTATTGAACAGGGAAAAAAGTTGCACCCGTTTAATCACAGTGTTAAGCCGTTTTTCTAAGAAGGCACTATGTCCCGGTACCGTGTAGGGTGGAAATCATTTAAAGACAAATAATTTAAATGTAAACACTTTCCTCATGGCTTCCTTCTGTCCCCACTATTGACAATCAAGCACCATTATTAACTGTAAGAATGGAAGCAGAGAGTCATCAGGTCTTATCCAAATCTTACTGAAATTAATAAGTCATTATTTCCATGAACTTCATTATGGAAAAAACTCTTACTGCTGCAGCCACAAAAATATTGTTGGTGGTTAAATTTAACCCCTTTAAAATGTCTTCTTATGTAACGAGTATTGTTTACTACAGCCGCAAAAAGTGATTAGTGCTGAAGAAAGATTATCTGTTTATACCTTGGGCCTTTCTGAACTATTCAATGTAAATAACAGAAGCAAGGAACTGCAAAGCTCATAATGTGGTGCCAACTTTGCCCTGCTCCAGTTATCAGCACACTGATAACGCTGGTACTTGTGCAGTCCCACTTCAGGACTCACAGAAGACACCGAGTCAACCACACAAGGACGGTGGAGCAGAGCTGAATTGCCCTTTGCCAAATTCACAGTGAAATTTAGGTCTAGTAGAGCAAGAAGGGTTCCTGTGCTTGACAAACAGTCCACACTGGCAACAGATTGACAACAGCACATCGCCTGAGTGCCTCTTTATGCCTGGTTGTTAGTGATTTGTAGATTTTAAGGTCAACAGGGACCACCTGATCCTACAGCAGAACAAAAATTATCCTCTTCCGTCTAGTTACTCCTGTGCTAATTCCAATAATTAGTGACTAACTAAAGCCTGTCTTCCAGAAAGGCATCCAGTCATGATTTGAAGTCTGCAGGAGAGAGCAAAGCCACCAGTTCCCCTGTTAACCTGTTAAATTTCTCATTTTCTTTACCAGTCAGATCCAAGTCTGGCTGCCAGTTGGCCATGAAAGTAGCTTTTGTTATAAGCTGGAGGTGTTGGTGCTGTTTGCAGAAAGATGAATCCCAGCAACATCTACAAACATATGGAATTCTACATTGTACAAATGTTTAAGTGAAGGTGAAAAAGATAGAGGAAAGCAAAACCCTTAAGACTGTGGCTTAGATGCTTAGATGCTCTTGGTCTTTTCCCAGCCTCCAAGATCACAACTTGCTTACAAATTTTATGGGTTTACAAAGTTTGCATCTGTCTGCTTTCCCCATTCTGAAAGGACATGAATCAAAGAAGTCTTGAATTAATTCCACCATTAAAAGAAATGTTTAGGGGTATTCAGAATCAAATGCATAACATGGGAACTTTGCAGTTCTGCCAACTGATCGGCAAATACCTGCTAGCCTTGTAACAGAGAACAGCAACTAAAATATTATTGCCTCTCTCTCAACAAGCACTTCTGGCCTTCTAGCCACTGTGACTGTAAGGCTCTTCCCATTTACTCACTCAGTATTTTGGACAACAAAATTTTTCTACTGCCTTCTGCTATGGCACTTTTCCTCTCTTTCAATTTTAGGCAATAGCTTTCCCCAGCTGTGCTCTCTGAAATCTTCAGTTTCCTGGCTACCCTGTTGTCTTTTTTTTTTTTCATTTCTGTTTATTAAGGATGAAGTATTTAGATGTCAGGTAAAATCTCACCTGAAACCCTCACCCCATGGGGACTTTGTCAGATGAGACAGTGGCATTATCCACGTCAGCAGTCATCAAATTATACAGAAACAGCATCAAATGCACATAAGGTACACACTTCACTATGACATTTGACAATTGTTTGTTATCAACCAGAGATTGTTGAGTCTCTGAAAGCTGGGTTACAAGCTGGCAAGTGCACTGCAATTGTTATGGTGCTGTCTTCTGCTGTAACCCACAAAGTATCATCTCAGGGATCCCATCAGTAGACCCCTCTTATTCCAGACACGTATTTTGTCTCCTACCCCCCTGCACTTCACGTCCCACGGTCTTTGTTACGCCCTGCTCCCTCTGCTGCTGCTTGCCTTGGATCTCTGCATCTGCTGAGAAAAAAGTACAAACTGCAGTTTTTTCAAAGATTATTACATTAGGTTTGTGTTGGCAGATTTTTCAGAGGAAAGGCAAAAGCACAGATCTGAAATAGAGACTTTCTAGCTGCACACTTCAGTCTTTGGCTCAAAACCCAGGAGGCTATAGCTTCTCAACAACAAAACTGCAACGAAGTCTTTATGACAGCTAGCATGATATTTTTATCCATAGATTTTCTCTGAATATTTTTAGTTGAAAAGAAAAGAAAAGAAAAGAAAAGAAAAGAAAAGAAAAGAAAAGAAAAGAAAAGAAAAGAAAAGAAAAGAAAAGAAAAGAAAAGAAAAGAAAAGAAAAGAAAAAGACATCAACCTAATGTGGCATCTTGCTTGGAAAACTCACTTAGAACAGCTAAATTTCAACAAACTTACCAGAAAATGAAACTAGGAGTTAGAATGGGAAATGCTGCAAAAATAACTGTGCAAGGCACCACCTGCCTTGTTCCACCTCTGCTCCTTATGCTCCTATGCCAAGTGCTTGGTTTTGTCACAAGAGGCTGATCACAGGCTGGCTCTCCTGGCTGAATTGACCTAGTGTCCAAGGACTGAAGGAATGTGACTCTCTCATCTGTTCCATTTCCACCAACTGTCAGTGTTGTCAGACTGAATTTATATCTAAGACAGAAGCAGGAAATTGTTCTTGGTACCTACTCCTTGCAATGAACCTCAGACATCTGCACAGTTAAACCAAAACAAATGAGGAGCTCCCAAAGACATTGGCAAGAGGAAGCAAAAGCCCATCCAATACAGGCAAGGGGGAGGAAATGCAAAGGGACCCATTTAATTTTGACTTGTCTTATTTGCAAGAATTCAGGCAAAATGCTTTAGTATAAGTATCCTTATACTACCTTATACTAGTACTTATACTACCACAATTCTCTTATTCATCCCTCTCTGGAAGTCCTCACTGCAAAGAAATCACTTTGGAAACAACATCACATTTCCCACTTTCCATAAGTTAATTTTGTATATGCTTTTGCCTTCTTGAGTGGAACAGGCAGCAACCTGGGCAAAGTCTTATGCTGGAGTTGGAGCATGGGATAAAACAAGAAGCTGTGCAGAGTCCAAAAGCTCTGATATGTAATACAGATGGTCACCAGGATTGGAGCAGGAAGATGATATGGCCAGAAGAAAGTGAGAATATTGGCAAATTTATCAGTATTAAGAGTACTAGTCCTGTGGATAGATCTAGAGTCTCAGCTCATCAATGTGGTTGTGACAAGAAAAGTCCTAAGTTGCTCTATTTTCAGTGTCAGACCAGTGGGATGTCATTAAAAAAAAATATATATATATATATATATGTTTGCCCTTTATGAAGTATCAGTTCAGCTTAGCAGGTGAAAAATCTGTTTCTTCTCACTTCAGAAGTGAATTATCCAAGGTCTTTGGTACCCAGCTGTCAGTTAGGCATTATATCAACACATCAGACTTTGCATCAGAGGGATGCATTCTGGCAAGAGAGGCTTTCAAAGAAAATTGACTTGATTTTCCAGGACATACAAACATAATAAAACCATCTTCCTCCATCCATAGAGCAGCAATGACCGGAATAAAACCACCAAGACTTCTGGCATTAAAATGCTGTCAAGAAACAAACACTGAGCCTGTCTAGTCACAGCCTGCCTTTATGCTATACAAATTGTTGGGCTTGAGTAGCATAAAGAGTGCAAAAATTTCTGAGTTTAAAACCTGAAGCACTCCTGGCTCTCTTCAGAAATCAGCCTTAAGCTTGATAGCAAAATGAAAAATCCATGAATGAGAAACAAGTCTAGATGTGTATATATGTCTGTGTGCAAAAGGAGCAGAGAGGGATGAAAGAAACAAAGTATAGGAGCAGTAAGGAAGAGAAGGAAAACAAAAGGAAATAAATAATCATGCAAAGCCAGATTCTCAGCTGGAATAAATTATTGTTGCTCCATTAAGGTCAATACATCCAGACAATTTTTATGTTTAATGTAAGACCCTTTGGCTTCATCTGCGGTAGACCAATTTCATTTAAGCCTATACCAATTATTTTCAAAACTGGCTGCAGGCAGAAGATGTGATACTCCACAAAACTTCCCCAGTACACTCATTTTTAAAATAACATCATTTCATCCAGGCTGAAGCAGAAATACATATTTTTGACAAAGGGAGTTAATACCACCCCCAGCCAAAATCTGAAAGAACAGTCACCACTGCCCCTGAGATAAGCCAGTGGAGTAAGGTGCCCACTGCTGGCAACTTCATACTTTTCTCTCCCTCTGCTAAATCGGTTCCGGTGGCTGCTAGGAACACCGGAAGTTTTCCCAAACAACGCCCTGTCAACAAGCCAGGGGTGAGGACTGCCTTGCGCTTTCAAGGCAGAAACTGCTTTTTCCTCTGCATTTGTACAGCATCTTAGACTCTGGGATGGTGGCTTAACCCTGAGAGGATGTAGGTGTTTCCAGCAGACATACAATAAACACTTGATTATCTTTTATTGCCACCTCTCAGCAAACTAAAACATCTCTGGAATAACTGAGATGTGGTGGGATAGCTCACATGACTGGAGTGCTGTGATGGATGGATGCAGACTCTTCAGGAGGCACACAGACAGCAAATGAGGAGAGGACTACCCTGTACTGTGATGCAGTAGCTCAGATATATGGAGCTCTTGTATGGAACTTCATGGGATGTGAGAGCTTGGGGGTCAGGATCAGAGAAGAAACCTGTGAGGGTTATGCTGGGGTGGAAGCATGTTACCAACCAGCAGACAGGGTGAGAATGGGGGCAAAACCTTCTTTAAGCAGCTCAAAGCAGCGTCCATGCCACAGACCCTGGGTTTTGTAAACTCAATACATACAAGTCCCATGGGACCACATGGGCTGCATCTGAATGTGCCCAAAGAATCGGCCAATTTTATAACAGAGCCCACTTTCTATAATTTTTGGAAGGTCACAGAAATCACAGGAGGTCACCAATGACTGGAGAAAAGTACATGTTGAATCCACCTTCAAAAACACTCAAAAGAACAAACCAGGCAATCTTACTCCATTACCTGGAAAAATTATGGAGCCATTTCATAGCACATGGAGGAGAAGGTGATTGGAAACAGTTACACAGATCCACCCAATTGCCTTCTATGATACAACAAATGGATTTGTAGACAAGAGGAAAGGAATGGATGTCATTTACCTCAACTTTAGGAAGGTATTCAACACCATCTTCTACAATGTTCTTGCAACCAAGTGAGGATGTTGCAGTTTAGATGGATAGACAACCAGTTGGATAAAAAGCTGGTTGGATGATTGGCCTCAGAGCATCATGGTTAATAGGTCATAATCCACCTGGAGGCCAGTAGTCACTGAGTTACTGCAAAAGTTTATCCTGGGAGATGTCCTGTCCTTACATCTTCATCAATGACCTGGAGGAGGTGATGGAGTACTTGCTCAAAAATTTGCAGCTGACACCAAACTAGGATGACCAGATGACATACTTGAGGACAAGGTTGCAATCCAGAGGGACATTTTTCTCCATGAGGACAGTCAAGCAGTGGGATAGGTTGACCAGTGAGGTTGTGCTGTCTCTATCTTTGGAGTTTTTCAAGACCTGACTGGATAAAGTCCTGAATGATCTGGTCTGACTTCAGAACTGACCCACTTTGAGACAGAGATCTCCTGAGGTGTCTTCCAACCTGAAATATCCCAAGATTTTAAAATATTTTGTTCAAAGACAAAAAGCTGTTTGCAGGTGTTTGTAATTATTTTGTTTTTATTAGCTTTCTAAAGAAAACAAACTTGGCACATTTGGCAGAAAGGAAACAATTTATTTCTTGCCATTTCTTCATTTTCTTTATTCCCTTCTTCTCCTTCTCCTTCTCCTTTCCCTTCCCCTTTTACCTCTCCTCTCCTCTCCTCTCTTCTCCTCTCCTCTCCTCTCCTCTCCTCTCCTCTCTTCCACTAACAGAAATACTTTTTCACCATTTTAATGAAAATTTCAATACATCGGTCCAGATTCAGTTTTCTGTACTGACTCTGCAGCACAAAAGGGTTTTAAAATCACCTTAAGTTTGCTTACTGAGCCGAAACTGGGAGCAAAAGGAACAGTCCTACTGAAGCTGGTTGAGATTTTTGCACATGCACTTGCTCACACACAAGCACTTTCATTTTTTTAGTGACACTTTTACCCAGACGTCTATAACCAAACATCTGCTTTAATGAGATAAAATCAGGAGACACTCCCAGCCTCTATTAAGCTAAATGAATACTTCAGTGTTTTTACAGAGCTGTTCTTGGAAATAAAGCCTGTTTTGCGAGAAACTGTTCTGAGGACTGAGCCTGATATTTGTTTTGTTGTATTTATGTCATGAGAGCTCTCTAATAGGAAAAGATGTATGTTATAAGTATCTACATAATGGCTTCCCTCCAAAAGGGCCATTACAGGCTGTAAAATAAATAGTACTCATTTAATTCCTTTTGTAAATATACACAGTTTGGAGACAATAATAACACAGAGAAAGTAAATTAAACCACAGAAAACCACTGCATCCAAATGAGTTTATGAAACCAAGGGGAAAAAAAAACAACCACAAGATAATGGAAGAGTATCTTGTGGTGAAGGTCCCCAGCTCAGTAAACTCTTTAAGCATATGCTTAATGGAAGAAAATATTTAGCATGGCCTTATATGTCTTGCAAAATGAAGGCTATAGTTCTGTACAGACATATAATAAAACAAAACCATGTGACAGCAACAACCTAGCTGGATGTGGGATGTTAAAACCTCACGAAGCTGATTGGATAGTACACTATGTGATAATCTAAGGAACCCCTTAGCTCATATGGTGAGATCCCAAGCCAGAAGGCTACACTGAGTCGGTTTTATCCACCCTGACCAGACTTCCCAGGGAATCAGCTTCTCAGGCAGCAGCCTCTGTCCAGCATCAGTGACTTTGTTTATGACTTTATATTTGCTGTTGTAAAAGGTACATTGCTTGGCCAAGCTCAGTTTACCCATCAATTCAGACCATTCCATATCCATCACCCTCCTCTCATTGTTTATCATTCCTCCAATACTACTGTCATCACCATGCTTTATCAGGAAGGATTTTATGCTTTCTTTCAGAGCATTGGCAGAAGCGTTAAATAGCAGTCTTAACTAGCAGTTCACCTGCCCAGTAATGATCCCAAATTTACAGGAATGTTTTGAGTTCTTCCCATTAGCTTTTAATCAATTTAATGCATCCATGTTGATTTTCTATTTTTCTGAGTGGGACTATGGCAAAGATTTCAGCAAAGCCTAAGTCCCTCAAACTGATATCATTACCCTTATCAACACAGTTTGTAATACCATCAAGTAAAGTTATCTACTTCAGTTTGACAGGATCTATTGCCAATAATCCTACTTAGATTAGCATTAGTTACATTACTGTCTTTTAATCCTTTATCAGTCAAATCCCAGATTGAATGTTCTGTTATCTTCTCTGGGATCAATGTCATGCTGAAAGAACTGTAATTACTCAAGTCATTCTATTTATCCTGTAAAAAACGTTGTGTATCCACTTTCCTGCAGTTTCACGGCCTTGTTAACCATCAGTTTTAACGAAACTAAGACTACTGTGATTCTTTTAAAATTCCTAGGTCTAAATTAACCACATCTGTGCTTTTACAATCCTTTAACTAAGAGTTACTTTAGGAGCTGCAAGGTTTGTGCCACAAGATAAATATCTACAAGATTCCCACAGAGAGGCTGGGCTTAGTTTGAAGGCAGGGAAGGGAGAGACCCGCTTCAGAGCAAGCAACTGGGTACCAGCCATCTCAGCACTCTCTCTGTCACAAGCCCCAGGAGCAAGGATGTCCCAGGGGAGTCCAGAGCTGCCCCTGGTACCAGACTCTTCTAGGCAAAGAGCCTTTCTCGACATGGGACAAATCTGTGCTCAATTTGATATACAGAACAATCTGTAGCCTGCTCATGACAAAGACACATTTCCCAATTCTGGGGGAAATTTTGGCTGAAATGGAGCTGTCCTTTATGTTTTGCTAATTCATACCATCATGCTTAGTACTTATTCAGGTATGGCTGAAAGATCAGACTGATTATACCCTTTAGGAGTGGTTAGGTAGCAAGTACATCGTGATCCCCACTGTGCACAGCTAGGGGAACTAGAAGTTTGTATCACACAACTCCAGCACAAATTTTGTACTACTCAGTAAACAGGGCAGGACCAGGCACTGGAGTTTCAGCAATAATTATGCTGAGAATAATTTCTTTTGTGTTTTTTTGTCTTAGTACCATAATGTGACTCACACAAGTTTTTTTTGAATAGTCTTGTAAAAACAAGAACAGTAAAGAAAGATTAATCCCTCATCTCCACTAAATCATGTCCTAATGCTTCAGGAACAAGTTCTCAAAAAGGACTGAAAGCCAAACACTGCTAAACACTGGGACAATATGATTTATGGGGTTTTAATTACATTACTACTGAATCAGTCACCTACTAAGTTTGCCTCACTGAATTAACAGTAAGGTAGTGGGAAAACCGCAGGATACATAATAAATACTGAGCATGATGGTATGAATTAGCAAAACATAAAGGTTTTGATTTACACTTTATAATAAAACCTTTTTACTTACCTTTTGAAGCAAATCTTTTTGACAGTCTCTTAATTTCTGCTTTGTTATTTACTAAACAAAGACTTGGCAAATCATTCATTCTCTCGGCCTTGCTCAAATTGCACTTGGTAATATCCAACTAATTCTTTCCTAAATTTGGAAAGAGAACTGCATTTGGCACTTAATTTAATATAAGTGAAGAGGTACACACAGATAAACCAGCCACTTTGTCAGGGGATGTAACCTGTTCATTTCCACAGCACTCAGCTGATAGATTTTGCCCTCAGAATGACTGAAAGACAATGAACCTGTCCCTTTGTACACTATGCTCTGCAATACACTATGATAGAGCTTCACACTATTCCCCAGGCTCCCGCTCCTGACACCCCTGCGTTGTAAGGTGCAGATAAGTGCTGACACGTTTTCTGCATACCCCATGATGGCATGTCTGAAGAACTAAATAATTAAAGGCACCTCTACCAGAAGCTGAAGAGTGAAGGATTGTACAGGTTATCTCCAACAGAACCTTTTGTTCCTCCAAATCCCAAACTTCCTGTATTCCTCAGCACCCAGAGGAGAACTAATCAACTCAATGGACTTGTTGCCTGTAAGACAAAATGGGAAAAACAATTTTATTTAAAGGTTTCAGTGAAATATTGGTTGTTTTGCTGCTGTTGTCATTTGCTTTTGTTTGTGTTTTTTTTTAATATAACTCTCAAAGGTTTAGGAAATTTTAAAGTATGAGGTGACTTTGCAGTGAAAAATGGTGCATTCAGAAAATGTCAAAACCAGAATGTTTTCCTGTCTTCAAACTCTTTCTTTAGGTTTGCAGGGGGTGACCATGTGTGATAGGGAGAGACAGGGTGGCTTAGAGCATTTTATTTGCTTTGAACAAAATGTTGTTGAAGCTGATAGATTCCTGTCAGTTGTTTTTTGGTGTCTTTTTTTTCTATTTGGGTAAACACACCATTATTTGACAGAAAATCATAATAATAGGAAATTGCAATCAACTCTGGAAGCAGCCCCATCACTCATCTGCTCTGACACTGGTATTAAGGACCCCCAGTGCCAAATCAAGGAGCTTTAATGCTTCATCGAGGGATTCTCTTTTGCTTGTGGTTGCTGTGAGCCTACAGACAAGGTGCTGAAGAAGGATATGCAACATACACTCAATCCTCTGCATTCAAAAAGCGCTCGCACCTTTCGCAATGCAGCATTTTCTAATAAATTACTGAAATCGCCTCCTCCTGGAGCACAGATGCCAAGATGCCTGCACAACTAACTGCTATAACTCTGAGCACAGATCCCAGCCATGTGTGCAAACTCATTTGGTTCACGGAAATGTTTGTACAGTTTATGGACACACACACTAAGTTCCTGAGGCTTCTTAGTAACACTAAATATCTTGCTATTGTTTGCTCTTGGCCTTGGGTAAGAATTACTAACCTGGCGCTTTGCTTAACTGTAACAGAAAACGGATATGAAACTAATAGGTAACAGCAATTTAAAGCATATGATTCAAAGCATCTCCATTAAAGCATCACCATAAGCATCAGAGCAATGGTTATGAAACAAGAGCGCAGCACTTTCTTTCTTAGCTGTTCCTTTGTGAGAAAGGAAATGGATCAGGTAAAAGACAGAAAATCTATATCCATTTTTTTCTAAATGGCCTATTACATCAGAGTAACACCTCCATACCATATTAGCAATTTTATAGCTCAGCCTATTGGATTCACATGAATTTCATATCTGGTATTACTTGCCGAACATAACTCATTGTGGGCATAAAGGGCTACTGCACACCTGGTGAGTCTGTATAAAGGCAGCTCTGCCGCCTTGTTCTCCTTCATGCTCATGCCCTTCAGCGGAGCTTTCCAGCACACAGTGATCTTTCATATTCACCTCACATGCAAGTGATTTTGGTTGTTTCTTCTCTACGGATTAGCTTACTTAGGTATGGCAGATAGTGGCAAAAGCAGGGGATCAGTTCTGGTTCCTTGGACCTCTGCTGCGATGGAGAGTGGAGAAGCACTGGGTATCTAATGTGCAGTAAACAGTACTAGCGAAGGATGAGAAGCCCCGTTCATCAGCTCCACTGGAATGGGACATAATGTCCACCCTGCGATGTGACAGCAGAATTTGTGGTCTGAGGATGGGGAGGAAAGATGTGCCCCGCAGGGGTCCCTGGGCAGCGCATCATCCCTGTGGCTCTCCAACAGCCACCAAATGCAACAGGCACACACCCTGGGGAGGTTTGGCTGCAGAAATAGAAAAGGTCTCAAATGATTGAGTGAGTTCAGACTTCAGAAAACAGGGCCCAAAACCAGACTTTTCATACCCCAGGTTTATTAAGACTGAACAACAAATCCTGTAGGAAACTGCAATCTGTTCTCAGATACCTCCCTGTGGCAAGACAAGGTCTTGGTTTTGGAGTAAATTATTCACTGCATGTACCTCAAATGGTATTAATAACAACCTCTTTGGACTCATTGATAGCAAAAGGATAGGTCTGGATGATGCACGGAAAGACCCCTGTCAACCTTACATGTATGGACATCATGGGGCAGCATAAGACACTTTTTCTGCTGCAGTGAGCTTAAAATAAATCCCTTGTATAGGACCTTGCACATCATTTCACTATGAAAGAGTTCAGTGCAGAAAAGGAGGAGAAACAGGAACGCAGACTCCTTCAAAGATGTTCCTCATGCAGAACTTTCTATCAGATCTGTAGCCAGAGCATGGTGATAGCTGAGCTCCCCATCTATTTCCCCCAAAGAGACTCTCTAAGCTTTGACAGTGGGATCCTCACTCTGACTGAAGTAAAAAATAATGCAAATTCCCTCCTCTCATGAGCAACAGAAGCAGTTCTGTTCAAGTGATTCTAGCAGATATAACACATCAGCACTGGCCTTGGGGAGACGTCGTGCAGAATGCTATAAAACATAACTCTACTTTAAAGTATACAGACACGTCCTTTTTGCTTGCAAAACACCCTCCTGCAAGCAAGCTGTGTCATACTGGAAACTGTTAACTCCACAGCTCCCCATATTAATCCTGATATAGCCACCCACCAACACCTCTGTGGAGTAAAGAAGCATAACTGTCCCTGTTCTCTGGTGAAGAAACTGAGCCACACAAGCATCAACAGCAAAATTTCAAAAACTTTGACATAACGAGGCTTTGGCCACCTTTCTGACTGTAAGACAGATTCCTGATGCACTTAGATATTTCTTATAAATATGTTCCCAAGGAGCTTAAATACTCAGGAAGTCTGTGAGAGAAACACGGAGAGTTGTGCCCTGAGTGCACCGACGGGCTCTAACTCCCCCGAGCAGCCTGTAACCGTCTTTCTGTGCAATCCTCCTCTTCAACCTCTTCTCCCATTCCCCTCCTCCGTGTCTGGCTGCCTGTGTTCAAGGTCCGCTCCCATGTGATGCCACCTGTAATCTTCAATCAGGTTTCTTTGAAATCAGCAAAGTTTGAGAAAGAGGTACAAGAAGTTTCCAGACCCTCTCTCTACATCCCGTGCCAGCCCTGCTATCACCACTGTCTCACCCTTGCTCACAGCACAGCCCTGCTCTTGCTGTTCCCTGACATATAGATGTCAAAGCTAATCAGTGCCACTTACAAGCTTTATCTCCAGCACCATTCCTCTGCTGGGTGAGATGGGAAGCATAATAGCAAGAATAAAAACATATGTGTCTAAGCAAGAGTTTAAGATGGTCTTTACAACGTGTCTGAGACTGCCACAAAGAGACAATTTGTAAGAGAGGACTGATGATGGACTTGCAAAAAAAAAAGTATTTAAATGACAGTGAAAGCAAGTGGAAGAAGAAACAGTTCCTTGTAGGATATGATGAACGGCAGCAGCAATGCAAGGGTGAGGATGGAAATAGCCAGCCAGGGCCAGGGAAATGGCGAAGTGGAACCTGCCATTTTTGCATGGCTTGTTGTGTTACAAAATCATACTCCAGAAAAGCGCACGTCTGTGGCAGGGCACAAAGGTCACATGAAGGTTCAGAAAAGTACATGGTGATCACTGTTTTATTGGAGGTTCTGCAAGATCCATGATCTCCATGGAAACATCTGAATTTTGCTAAATCACAGAATCACAGAACAGTAGGGGTTGGAAGGGACCTTCAGAGATCATCTAATCCAACCCAAAATCAAAATATTTGGAAGAGAAGAATGTTTTGTTCGTATTTTCAGAACATCTCAACAGGATAATCAGCCTCATTAACAATTCACCTGTATTCCCTTCTCTTACATCTGATCTGAGTACTATGCATGTACCGGTAAATAAAACGTCCTCTGACTCTGACTGGCTTAAGTATGACTAAACTCTGTTATTCAGCCCAAAAGCACAGTGGCTTGTCCTTAAAGCCTGGTGGCATCTGGCACTCCCCACACACTAGCTGGCCTGGGTCAAGTAATATTTACTAATATTTCATCTGTATGGGAAACCAAATTCTAGGTCTTGGGCTTATACTCTGGCTTTTACAGCATTTTCCCTGCTGGAACAAGCCTTCAGCCTTGAAGGGCTAGCTAAGAATGAAGAAAGGGAAATGCCCCACTGAACCAAGCGAAGACCATCAAGCCCCACAGGGTACTCCACCCAGATAGCTGGGTCAGCCTGAGAGAGACCCAGACACCTCCCAGTTGTGCTCTTCTCTTTTTGAGCAAGCGCAACAGTGGTCCTCCTTGGGGCGGGCATGGGCGCCTCTGGATCGCTGCACCTCTAATCCATGCCTTGTTCCCAGGTCCATTTTCAGTTGCTGCAGTCAGTCAGGGTTCATGCCGCAAGCGGATTTTTGGCCCTATCATCTTCCACTTGACCTATTTGCTGTCTCATCAGGGTGCAGGACACTCGCTTCACCCTTGTCCAGAGGCACCCTTCTTGTGCAGCGGCCATGAAAGCTAAGCTAATTCCCCTCTGACTACATCGATCCCACCTCCATGGTGCTTGTTACTGCTACCTGCTATCCGAATCCCCACAGACCTTTCAGAGTCCTGCCTCTCCATCTCAGGAGTTACCTCATTAAACCCAGATACTCCCCTTGATTTCCTTGCATCTGAAGGTCATTCACTTTCAACTTCTGTCCATTTAACTACACCCCAACAACCTCCAGAGGTGCAATCTTTTGGCCTAGGATATTATTTCTGATTTACTTGCCATCATTTGGGAATAGGTCTCACAAGCACACTTTTGCTTGGCGTCTGTATGCTGATGATATTCTAGTATCCACTGAAACTGTCTGTTCCTGAGGTGCCCTCAGGGGTGTCTGGCTCTCTGTCAGATATTCACGGTTGGATGAGCAACAATTTTCCAGAGGTGAACATAGCAAACTGAAGCCGCTGGTTCCAGGCAGCTACATATGTTGACTTTTCAACCCAAAGCTAAAATCTGAAGTACATTTATTTTATTTTTCCGAGGAAGCTATGCTCCAGGGCTGCCTCCAAAATGCAGTATGATAGGTATCTTTCACACAGTCCCATTCCTCAGACTTGCCTGCCAATTTTTTATTAGAAGGTGATGCCTTAGTACTGCTGGGTTTGCTGCTTGTGTTGCTAGACTGACACCGTTCAGTACTGCACGAACTGCTGCCCTTGAAATGGCAAGAAGAAATGCATTCAGAGCAGGAAGGAAAGAAAAGGAGATTTGGGGCAGAAAAGATTCAGTAAGGACTGGCTCACGTTCACTTAGACATCACTCAACCTTTGCCTTCATGCCCAGTCAAGGGAGTCTGCGTTATGATTTATCTCACCCTAGAGCAGATGTCTAAGTAATTGCATACATCATCCCCTAAACTGCTTCTTTCTGTTAATTGACTGAAAAAGGAGATAAAGTAAGATAAAATGATTCCTGTCTCTGGGTGGAAGAACTCAAGTACTCAGACTGATAGCACTCTACCTGTCTAATTTAACAAGTTTCAAGGCTTCCTTCATATTCAGACACAATATATCTGCAGGTGGAATTAATTCTCCTTAGAAGATACCCACTGGGAGCCTAACTGGTCACTGTGCAATGGACACCCACTTGTAACCTGACAAAGATGACATACAAACCTCCATTCACTTCCCTGTCCTTCTTCCCTATCTCTGTGTCAGAAGTATGGGAGTATTAAATACTAGTAGAGATGTAGGCATGGATAACAGTGTGATATGGGGGTATATTAGTGTTATCTACAACAGATTGCCACCAGCAGCTGCTCTTATCTGCGTGAGAGGCACTCGTGATGCACAGGTTTGCCCCGTTCAGAGTAGAACCTTTCCAGCACACATTTATATTCAAGTCTGGTCCTTGTTATGTGTCCCAAGGGCATATCAGCACCAGGGTTCAGCAGGAATAAGTTTTCTAATGTATTAGAAGTGTTTGATCAAGTATTAGGTCAATCTTTCATATGCCTGTCACTATGTCCCTTCCAGTCCTTTAATCAGAACAGGGTTTTTTTCCTGTTATCTACTAAGAATAAGCAAGTTTGCTTTTATCTTTTTAGCCTGGGGTTTATTTGGTAGAGATCAAAATAGACTGAAACACAAGTTGTATGTCAGAATCACCGTCTATTTCTAGTGTCTTCACTAACTCTGTTCAGGTGAGGTCTCAGGTTCACCATGTCTTGTGCTGTCAGCCAGCTCCATCTACGCAACATCTGGAATCACTTTTATTATGTTTAAATATAGTTGGAAGGTACTGTCATACCCCATCTCCCAAGCTGATTTTTTCTTTGCCTACAAGCAGCTTCTTACTCTTGGATGAGAAGCTGGAGGATTTCTTCAGAAGAAGCTCTGATGTTTTTCTGCCTTAAAATAACTAGGCTCATAAATAAAGCAGAACTGTGCCCTGGGAATCAGATAGTGCTGCTCAGTATGTGATCCCAGGAAACAGATTAAGGACTCTGTGGCCTTGGTGACTTTCTCGGCTGCATAAGTTGAAGTGTTTATGTGCAAATAAGGCTAAGGAGGCACCAAGTTCTCCTGTCAGTGATTTTTCTTCCATAACTTTAAGTGATTCATCTGACCTATTCTGGGCATCTTCTTTATCACAAGGTGAAGCATGTCTGGATCAATGATGTGATTCTTCTCAAGCTAAAGATGACATCCAAGGTAGGTCAGATGAGCCGCTCCCTAAACACACCTATTTCTTTCCCTTGATTTAAAAGGGTGACAACTAAAGTTAGGTGAAATCAATCTTGGCAAAGAGGTAGACCACAACACAGAGGAAGTAAAGCAGATTTTGAGAATCACATGGCAGCTCAGGGGCCGAATGGGGAATAAAAAGCAGGTTCTGCTTCTGTCTGTTGAGACATTTCTGTCTCATTGCACCTATTCTCCTCAGAGCTCATGAGAAAAAATAGGTATTCAGAGCTTGATATTTGTGTTGAAAGGCCAGTGACAGAATAGACTCTGAAACTGCCTTTCTGCATCATAAAGAAGCAATAAAGGACACAAAATTGTTTTTCTCATTTCGACTTTGCAACTTACCATAAAAGGGAAAAGCTCCCAATGGTGTACATAGTACCCAGAGTTCATAAGAGCACTTGCTGTAAGACCTGATGGAACAGTGTCATCTTCTCTAACAATCTATGGCAACAAAAAAAGCCTCATGAAATTGTCTGGGAGAAACAATCAAATCTTAATGAAAGTACAAGATGCTGCAAATAAGACTGCCAACAACAGCCGTGTTGTTCCAGTCCTACGCTCTGTTAAGAAAAGTTGCATTGCAATGGTCTTACTTTTCAAGGCTTTGCTTCCAAATAAAGACCTTGGCAGGTGGGATATGTGCTTTAACAATCTATGACTGATTAAATATCTGTCATCTGATAGCCCAGGGAAATACACTGGGGATTCCAATGTGTGTTTCACATGTGTTTAACAGATTTCTGCACTCCTTTGTGCTCCATTGAGTGGCCAAGCCTACAACAGGGGATGTCAGTGCTGAGAACTGGTCTGCAGGATAGATAACTAAGAATGCAAAAGCCACCAGAGAAACACATTCAGAAATTATACTGTGTCATTGGTATCTTCATGGCTTTCTGTTCACTTGAGTTCTTGCCAATAGTGTAACACCATTGCCAAAGTGTATCCAAAACCAGCATGAGTGTAACTCAGTGATAGGACTTGTCTTTGCCCAATTATAGTAAGAAGGAGAGGTAAAGAGTTGTCATGAGTCATTTTTGTTGCTGCTCTTGGGGCTTGGATTTTGTTTTCAAACAAAAAAGTAACATTTTTCACAAGAATGTTTTCCCTCAGTTAGCACCTCATACCTGCAGACCTTCCTCTTGCTGTAGGTTTTGCCAGAATGGCACAACCACATCTTCAGTCCTTGATAAGTTTTCAACTCATCTAAGGATATTCACAGTGCAAGAGTAAAAATGCCAGAAGTTCAGGAGGCATCAGTCTACTTTCACCTCAGCTGTATCTGGAGCCAGTTTTGTAGCAGTGTTTAGCAGCACAGAGTAAGAGCCACTGTCTGTAATGATTCACTCACTGCATTCAGGATTTAGAAACATGGTTTCCTCTCCTGCGAAAACTACTCCGGCCCTGTCCTGTAATCCTGCTCCTCCTAAAAACACTGGAAAAATTATCACAGACATCAATGCATACAGAATAGGGAATAGACATTTGTACATGAAATTAGAATATCGCCTTGTCTCAGTGCAGAATAAGGTAAATTTGACGTCAGTTAGTTCCTCACTCTAAAGCTTCTTCCTAATACTACTGACACCAGAAAAAAAAAAAAAAAAAGTAGAATAAATATTTGGGTTATGTTGGCATATGGTGAAGATTTCCCAGAGCTGTACCTAAGGAGTGTGAAATAACAGCAAGAAACAACATGCTAGGTTGTCTGCGCAAAGCCTGCTCTGTTAGCTTTGTTTTCCAGAGCTGTGCAGTGCCATATGGTACAAACACACCCCCAAAGGCTGTAGCTGGCTTGCAGTTGGAGGGGATTTTCCTTCGGTGTTGCCATCAAGATCTCCTCCTCTCCTGCCTTGCAGCCACCCTGCGGGTACAGGATGTCTGTATGAGACTGGCAAAGAGCCCGGGGCAGTGAATTGGGGAGCAGCGTTGTCACTCCCACCAAAGAGCACACACTGGCTGCTGATGAACGGAAGTGCATGGAAGGGGAAATTATGCTTCAAAATTCAAGAATAGCTCCTATTCCTCAAGTGATTCTCCACCCCACTGATAAAGGTTGGCTGCAAATGAATAATCTCAGGAGCATGGGTTTGAACCTCATATGCCTGCAGCTTCCCTGAGTGGATCCTCTAAAATGGTGATTGCAATGACCTCAGTGAAACAGGAATTATATTCTTAATATATCAGGGATTTCTGTTATCTGCAATAGTTCATTGAAGCAGATGGAGAGATGAAAAGCAACCCTTGCCTTGATACTGAGCAACGCACTGGATCTCATTCAAACTTGCACAGTGGAAGCCCTACGCTTTAACAGTGACTAAAATCCACTTAGATTCAATATCCTTACAAGAGCAGCAAAAATCCAGTACAGTACAGCTAAACGCCAATAGACAGCTCCACTAAAAGCAAGGAAGCTTGTTAAAAAGTTAAAACAGGCAGCTAAGGGAATTAAATCCTTTTAGGCAGCATGGAGACTACTGAAGCATGCAAAACTGGAAGCACAGCACCAGTGAATACCACCCATTAAGAAAGTCTTGAAAAAAGATAAAAGGAAGCCAGTGTGATGACACAGCAAAGAAAAAGGGGTTATCATAATTAAGATGGCATCATCCAACAGACTGAAACTGTACCCAAAACAAATAATAAAAATAATAGTGAAGTATCATAAATTCTGTTTAGTAAACACAAAAACACAAACAAGCAGATGAAAAACAGTTTGAGAAGCAATCAACCAAAGGATCAAAACAGATAGTAATTTCTTCTTCCAATACACGAAGAGCAAAAGGTCTTCCCAGAGGGTCTGTACCGCCAGCTGGTGATCCCAGTAGGCAAGGACTACTCAGAGAAGACAAGGTCATTGCCAGGCAGCTAATAAATTCTTTGTACTGGTGTTTGCTGTAGAAGAAACTGGGAGGACTCTTGTATACCTGTAGGTATGTCTGAGACTGAAATAATCACAGAAGAGTTGATGGTACAAACAGGCAAAGTGAACACTAGCAACTGAGCAGGGCATCCACTCGCCTAAGGGAACCCAGCGATGAAATAGCTGAATTACCAATGGTGACATTTAACCTTTCGCTCAAAGCTTCCCTGGGAGCTGATGGATGTAGAGGGTGGAAAATAAAAAGATCGCAGAGGGACCCGGATCACTAACAGCCTGAAAGCTTGATAGCTGCACTAGACAAGTTTGTAGAAGCTATGATAAGGAAAACAAACAAAACAGATTCAGTGTGATTTGTTTCAGGTTTGGGTCCCTTCGTATTCAAGCATTGCTTGGGCAGTCAGTCCAGAAGCTTCTGCTGTTGTAGCTATTTCACCAGCAATGGTGGCTGTGGTCTGTATGGCAGCAAAGGGCTGGAAAACGCGATGCAACTGGCTGAACCCCTCAAACCCAGTGGTCTTGATACATCCAGGACAACACAGGTTTTTCAGAGCCGTTCCCTCCACTTCAGGGTTTTGCAGGAACTGAGCACAGAGGCTTGGTGAGCAGCAATGGGATGCACTGCTGGGACCAGTGGGCTTTTAATCCTAATGGTACGGCCGCTCTTATGTTCTTACACTCTAGTGGCATCTTGCACTGGCTGTTTGCAAAGGTCCAAGCCTGAATTTTGGTGTTTCTTTAATTCATGAGGGAAAAAACTACTGGTTCTTCAAACTATTACTGGATATAAGCATTTCTGCAGGTAGCACATCAAAGAAAGGATATGAATTCTCAAAAAAAGTTCAAAGGAAGCTAAAGTTTTAGGAAGCACTTAGTGCTAGTTTAATTCTGCTTCTTTTAAAACCAAGCTTCACTGCAGCTTTTTAGTAGTAGAGAGTTTATTTGTGCTAAGGGCTTCAGCAATGATACAGGGCAGCTCTGCTTGAACTCACAGATGTGGATAAATGACCTCTCCACTCACCTCTGGTATGCAGCACAGCTCTGAAGTAGTTTACTGTTTGGGCATGTTTGATACCCAGGCCTGGCCAGATCGTTTCTGGAGATATTGATTTATCAAATCACAAGACGTGGGGTCACCATCTGAAAGTACAAACACAAAGGTCTTTTGTTTGACTGTTGAAAAGACCGAATATCTGCTCATGGTCATCCTCCTCGGAGCTGCGTCTCCTCCAGCCTGCTGGCTGTTTCTCACCCCGGCAGCCCAGATCTTTCACAGCACGAAAAGCCAAGCTACAGCAAGGAAGGCAGAGAGACCAGTCGTGGCATAGCCAAGGAAGTAATAAAGACTGCTGCTGTGCAGGGTCACAAACCTGCCCACAAAGCAGCAAACACTGCTGTCTGGGAGAAAAAATGAATCCTTACGGTCCTATTTGTTCCCCTCTCTTAGAAGCCAATGCGTTAGCTTGTGGAAATGTATTAGTCAATGCTGAGAAGCAGAAATCTCTAGAGCACTGGTCTCTGCAATTTTACTTTTCCCCTTAAAATCCATGCTTGCCTCAGATCACCACTTTCAACAAGAACATGTAACAAAAGCAGCCAAAGCCAGAACCCCTGCCTTGTTTTGACTTTCCACATAGAGGCACAGAACCGTTGGGCACTTCTGATAGTGACCCTACATCTCTTGATTTGACAAATGTGACCAGAAACAGTGTGTCCAGGCTTGCATACCAGATACACCAAAACAGACAACTGGATGAGAGATTTACTAGTTATTTCACACAGAAAAGGCTCCTTTAATTCTCTCTCTAAGTCTCTTAGCCACATGGGTTTTGCAGCCTGATAGTGAAATGAATGATAATGGACCAGAGTCAGAAACTGCTATTGCCAGTGAATTTTGCATGGCGAGTGCTAACATATCCTAACGATGGGCAGCAGCACCAGTTGCTGAGACTGATGGACAGACTGATCATCCTGATCTGAATGTAACAGGAGGGTATAGCTTGCTCATTTGTAATTCAGGACTAATATACCCCATCCTCCTCTGCAGCAGGGGGACTGCACAGAACACCCGTCCTCTGCAGTCATTGGGATGCGAGGTGCACCTGCCTTGGAGAAAAATCCTTGGAAGAAACACTTTTCATGTCCTCTCTGCAGTTTCCTCCAGAATGAAAATGACTTCCTTGGTTTTATTGTAAAAGAAAAATGGGCTTTTTTGTATGGGTCAGCAAGCAGAAATGTTGCACGCTTTTTTTTTCCCCTGCTTGCCAATAGAATTGGTTTTATCTGTTTATTAAACTTAGCTCTTCCTGGCCAATCTCCACCTAGGCAGAGGCCTAACAAGCACACCAACTGACAGGTATCTAAGGTATAAAAAAAAGGAAACCAAATTCTGATCCTACTTTTGCCATAGTAAATCTAAACCAACTCCATGGATTTCAGTAGTGTAACTGCCCTTGCCACGCAGCTGTCATCTCCTGTTGCAAGAAATGGTGATGAAGGGGATAGTAGGGGAGATCTGCAACTGATCTGCAACTTCAGCTTCCTAAAATTGGTGATCCATTGGGCTGCAACATCCTACAGAATATTTCTGTCCTTCATTAACTGCTTCTGCTAAGCAAATCTACTCCAATTGTGTTCTTAACCAGTGTGACTTACTGATCTCAGTAGCGCACAGGCTGTTTGTCTCAACTATGGATTTGCCATTAGGACCACAGAGCTGCACAATGAATTCAAGGACTCCAGGCTTCCAAATATAGATTTATATTAGGAATCTTAAACAGTTTGAGCATTTGGGGAAACTGGAGTCTTACTGGTGAGAAATGTATAGTTTGGGAAATGGATCTGGATTTCAAACACCAACCAGCCTTCAAGTACAATCAGGCAACACCACGGTGTGACAAGAACATCTTTATGCATTGTCTGGATTCTCTTTGCCTCTTTGCAAGTAAGCATGGGCATGTCATGTAATTCTTTCTTTGCAGCAGCATAACGGGGAAAATAATATTATCCTTTTACAGCGGGATCAGATCTGGAGCTGAAAAGTTTACATTATTTTTTAAAGCAGAGTAGAAATATATGACAAAATCAGCCAATAAATATGATCTTTTCCTTCCTGGCAATTCCTTCCTCACACGTGCCAGCCCTTTGTACAGCCACCCACTTTGAATCCAGACTTCTCAACAATTAATCAATACTTAACTCTGAATCCACTCAATTATTCATTTAAAAAACAGCCACACATTAGAGTCAATAAAAAGCCCTAGAAAAGATGGAGAAAGAAAACAAGCTGTTTGAAATCCTCACAACCAACGAAGAAAAAAATCTAAGGGAAAAGGGTGGCTCAACAATCAAGATCATCTTGCAGATCAAAAGCAGAAGTCACAGACATGTATGTGCACTACATTTTCAATTGTAGAACTCCACTGTCTGCAAATTATGCACTGAGCCCAGCTACAGAAATCCTACAGTCCAGCTGAAGGCTAATAGATTTGTACAGGAACAGCTTGATCCAAGGAACTGCTGTGGTGTTCCTTGGTGGTGATGAGCAGGAAGAGGTCTCCAGCTTGACTTCCAGATTTGAGTCTGAATTTGGACTTGGTATTTGGCAGAAATGAATAAATGAATCTTTTACTTGCAAGATGAATAAATTCATTGAGAGGTCTGCGAAACATCAACCCATACGTTTCTATTTTGCAATCCACTTCCTCCAGCCCTCCAGAGTGCTAATAATGTGAATATTGTCCACAACGCAGCAAGCGGTGCTTATGGGAGCCTCTTGAAGTTACAGCCCTCCCCAGTAAAGCACAGTCATACCAAAGAAAAAAATCACACATACACAACTGTACACACAGATCTGACTAGGTAACCATCTTTAAAATGCTCTGAGCAGTGGCATACACAGTGCCAACCCCCTTGGGACACGTGCTCTGCAATAAGCACCACAGCTTATAGATATTGCAGGGCTGCCTTTCACCTGCAGACAGATGCTGCTTTCCCCAAACCTGGGGCCAAGTAACTGAATCCATGAGGCTTGGCTCCTTCTTTTATGGATTCAGAAGTGCTGCCTGTTTCTCTGAAGTGTGTTTCCGTCTCCACCCCTCAGGTGATGACAGAGTTTATCTCTAGCAACACCAGTGTGGTTTGCAGCTGTGAGAGAGAGCAGCTAGATTCCCACATCTGGCTCCAAATTGTCCCTTCCAACATCTGCAGCTCCTAACTGGATCTGACATTAGTGTACAGCAGAAACACATCCCTCCTTTCAGCATTCTGTTTATTAGAACATCAACGGGTGGCAGCTGATGGTTCACGCATCACACTCTGTGTAGTAACATGTATGGATCAGAGTCTGACTCCATAGCTTCCTTGGTGTTAACATTATCACTTGCTATATGCCCCTGAGTTTTTGTATGATGAAAATGAGTGATGCAACATTTAAATCCACACTTCACAGTAGACTGGATGAACTTATGCCCACCAACCTGTTTCCATTCTATGGAATCATAGCGTTACTATGTCAGGTATGCAGTGAAAATGAATTTGATAAGTGCGAGCACTTGTTTAGCTTCAGGGTCCCCTGTTAAGGCTATCTCAGGGAATTGAGAAAATATTATATTACATTTTTTCCTACAAACAAAACTATATTTACACTGTTTCACTAAAGTAAACATTATTTTCATGGCACACCAAGATAGATTCTTTCAATTATTTTGACTATTTTACCACAGACAGAAAAACTTAATGCTCATTTGAAGTCAGTAGAAACTATCTTTGTTTTCTCCTTGGGTCTTTTTTTTTTTTTTTGCTTTCTTTTGTGGTTTGGTTGGTTGTGGGTTTTGTTTTGGTTTGGGTTTTTTTTTTTCATTTTAAGGTTTTTCTTATACTTTATAAACATTTTTTTTTTCCTGAAAGTATTTCTACACTGTCTCTCCTGGAGCATAAGAGCAGAAAGCAGATTTACCACTGAGAGCTCCCTCTTAAAACAAACGAGAAATATGTTGTCACCATTCACTGGGAGAATTAATTCATTTTGGGAGGATCACACCTCCAGCAGTAGTTCTGGAAACCAAAATCCAAGTGTTACCTGACTGAGCAAGATTTGATTTCTAATGCTTAAAAAAGTTAAGATATGGTCTTTGCTCCCCTTGTGCGAAACCATTACCCTGCTCTGTCTGACTGCATTGACATTGCTCTGCTTTCTGCCTCTGCTGCCCAAAGCACTAGTCTCCCACGTTTATCAGCCACAGACAACTGTGTCAGAGCCGCTCTCTCAGTATCTCGCTCACTGCTGTGCAACATCAGCATTTACACAGCATCACATATGCCAGCTGGTGCTTGTGAGTATCTCTTGAAAGCCTAGGTCCCCACTAGGATTTAGTCTCAGACCCACAAAGGTAGTTCACTAAATAATTGCATCAAAATCGATGAGTGTTAGATGTCTAATTCCTATCTGGACAACTGCATGCTGTTGATGACCTGGGTCTTGGCCCACACATCAATGTCATTTGGAGCAAAGAATATGTCCCTTGATTAATTTTTTTAATGAGACCAAAATTAAGGTTGTTTTATGATGGGAGTTAAGCATTATTTGTCCCTTTACAAATCACTAGTCCAAATAAATCTGGTAAGAAGCTGATCTCTTCTAAAAGCTGTAAGTTCCCAGGGGCAGAATAATTAAATGTTCCAAAATACTTATCATAATTATGTTTTGTTCAGAGATTAGTTGAGCTATCCTCTTGGGATCAATTATGACTCATCCTAAAGCCAGAAGCAAAAAAGTTTTTTTGGTAAATCCTATTGGAATGAGTACCAGCTGTTCCACACAATAAAGTAGCTCTTTCCCCATATTTTAACATGCTAGTGAAGTTATTAAAATGTTGCTTTTGGTCATTCTTCAGCATTCTGCACAAAGCGCTTGAAGGTCAGTGTAGCTGGCAATTAGAGAATGGGATATGCAAAGGAGCCCTCAAGGAGCGACAATCCAGGTGTGGGAATCTTTTTAATAAGAACATGTGGTTTGTGTAAGACAAATTAATATTTTTCTGCATTTTCTGACAAAAAGAAACAGCAGAGTAGAAGGTCAGAACAGAGCAGCAGAAAATAATCAAAGGGCCCGATTCTGATTATCTCACCATTTCCTACCTTCAGTAACTCCTGTGGAAGCAGCTTTCCCGTGTCCTGCTCCTGCTTATGCAAAAAAGAAGGCAGAAATTACTATTAACTTCAGCATGAACAGGTTGGCTTGGGGTCCTGATTCTCAAGCTGTGTTTTTATGGACAGCATAACCCCTCTTGATTGCCAAAAACTCCCTTAAAATCATATGTAAATGTTACCTAATACTTTAGCACCTGAATTCCAGCTCCCTGTGATGCTGTATGGGTGGGAAAACTACCAACAGTTTGAGTACGGAGCACCAACACCTTTTGTTCTTGATAGAGGTGGTAGAAGTTACCAGCATCTTATCCAAGCCTGTTACTCAGAAGCAGTGAAGTAAAATGCTCACAAGCCAGTGGTCTCCAAACCCTTCCTGTCCCCCAGCACAGGACTGGCACAGGACAGTGGGTCCAGGCACATTTCACAGATGAATCCAAGTTGCACAATGATACTCCAGGCTTTGCTTTTTTTTTAAGGTGTTTACTTTCACAAAAACGTTGTGCATGTCTGTATGCACTTGATCACATCTGCATTTAAATACGATCCTGAAGAGGATTGGAGAGGAAAAGGAAAGAGCAAATGGTTCTCCAGCTTCTTAAAGTAGCTCTGCCTTGCTTCTCCAGGTTGGTAAATCCCTTGACACTTTTCAGTGGGGGTAAAGATCAAACTAGAATTTTCGCATACACAGATGGACACATAGCATAGAAGACTCACTCTTTGCCACAATTCACAGAGCTTCTAGAAAGCAATTCATGGATATGGACCATGACTCACATTGGTTATTCCTGTGACTCAGTGGCGCATCGGCTGAAAGCCACCAAGGTATGTCTGTGTAGGCCTGGCACCCACTCTCTCCTTCCAGATGCTGCAAGATAAGTACAACTGGAGCTAAATACTATTAGATTAGATTCCAGTCCCTCTTTTATTTACAGTACAGTGCCACATTAGGTACCAGACTGATAGCATCCCACTCTGGCACATGCCATATTTAGGTCAAACAAGCTGCCTTTAACGCACTGTGGGTGATGGATTCAATCCTCACACCATTTACTTCACCCAGGCGGCTTGGGAAAGACTGATTAAGGGCAACGGATCAGTCAAAGGTCTTCACCTTCTAGTTATGTCTTTCAATAATAACATAATTTGCAACCAGCTATGAATTTGGATGCCCTCAGGAACTGGCATTAAACAAGGTCATTTCACAGGAAAGTGAAAAGCTTCACATCCTGGATCGTTCTGCGTTTATTGTTCATCATTCATTCTCCGTAACTGGTTTGGTGAACTTGATGATTAGTTAAATTTACAAGAGAAGGGTATTTTAGGGAAAAGGGTATTTTGCATAGGGAATAGTCTACCTGCGACCAGACAAAGCAGATTCAATTCTCAGGAATTATCTCTCCCCATTGCAAAGATTACCTTTGCTTTTTATTCATTGTGACAGCTCTCCTTTCTGTATCAGTTAAACACCTGCAAAGAAAAAGATTTTGGTGGGTGATTTCTTTTGTGATACTTTCCACGAGAAAAGGATTTTTCTATCAACTTGTATTGTGAATATCATCAGCCAATCAGCAATAAAAGGTAAAATCAATTGCATAAACCAAACAGATCAATAAAAGATGGAGCAATTAATTTTGCTCAAGACACTTTACAGGATATCATTTGCCTAACAAGGATCAAACATAATGACATGAATTACTTCATAGGGTTAGAAAGGCCTGCTATAAGAAATACTTGGAAGTAATTATAAACATCAGATTTCCAAGTTTACAAAGGTTAAAGCATTGCAAAATTCGATCTCACCTGTGAAAATCTATTTCTTCAACAACTGTAATCAGGAAGGAAGAAAAAATATTATTTCCATTACCCAAAATTCAAGCCAGACAGCTGGAGAGACACTGTTTAGAATACATATTATGTATTAATCTTACCAACAGGAGAGAAGCCTCATTTGGCCTTTACTGAAAGTAAGTCTGTTATCAAAGTCATTTCTATTCCTATAGAGCACAGGCCACCATGCTGCCAGTATTTTCACCTGTCTGCAGCTGGGCCTGCCAGCCTGGGAAATCTTTGTGTCAGAGGGTTTCCTCATGGGAAAAGACTTCTGCTCACAATATCAGCTGCAGAATCAAGGTCTGTGTGGAGTTGGATGCTGTTATCACACCATGTGTCTGCTGTAGGCTTGTCTCTGAAGGACACCAATGACTCTCAAACTCCTCAAAGCTACACAGCTGCAGCAGCTGATTGACGGAGTACCTCTATGAATTTATTCTGTTTAATTTTTCAAGCAAAGCTACGTGCCAAACCGACAGCCCCTTCCCCCAGAGCAGTACCTGGTTATTTTGCTTCCAATGGATTGCACAAGCACATAAGCATTTGGTCAATTCACAAAACTGGGTCTCCACATGATTGCATACAGGCAGGGCTGCATACAGGCAGATCCCACCGGGTATAAAAATACAACATAAGCTACTAAAGAAGCATGAATCAAGCTAAAAGGACATTGCCATGAGTTCCAAAAGTCCCCCACCTATTTGGGACAAAATTGGAATAGAGCATTCCTCCCCTCTTCACTCTTTTCTTGACCAGCACCATGCCCCTAGAAATCTTTTGAAGCTTCTCTATCCAAGCAAGGGCTAAAGAAATGCTGGAAAGGCCTGAAAAAAGGTGAAGTTTAATAAAAATAGCTGTGCAGCTCAAGGGATGGAAAGCTTGAGAGTATGACTGATAACCAATTAAATCCAGGACTAATGAGCAGGCTGCCTGCCGTCCATCAGAGGACTAATGAAGGTCTGCACAAGACACGTGGTATTTGTACAGAAGAGGATGACTAGACTGGGAAAATATTCAAATACAGCATTTAAAGATACATGCCATGAATTGAATACTTGGTGTTGCTAAAGACTAGAGTTAGATTGTGTGCTAGAAGTATGGATAAAGTAATTAAGCTGTAAAATTAGGCACAACAGATGTTTGATGAGAACCATGGGGGTGATTTTCCCATCGCTACGTAATGTATAAACAACTGGTCAAATATCCACAAAGAGGAACTGTATCTTTGATACTTTGAGCATGGGGTTTTGGAGACTTGGACCCACCCATGTACCCTCTCAACAGCAGTAAAACTGTGTACCAGGAGGCTCTGAATAATGGAATGTGCTAAATCTAGCGTTGCACTGAGCAGCATGACCGGGCAAGGCTATAGGAGTTGGTCTGCAGAAGTGGTAGCGCAGTCACTTGCTGCTGCTGCTGTGTATACTTTGGAAAAGGCAGTCAAACTCTGGGGGTTTCCAAGACCCTAAGCAAGGGTGTATATCATAGCTATATCCCAAAATGAGTGTAGGGTCTTGGGACAAGACCTGAGGTTGCTATTGCAAACTGGTTTTGCTATTGCACCTGGTTTTGAGGGGAAAAAAAACCTCCATGATGAGCTGCAGATGAAGCCCAGCACTGGAGCTAGAGCACTGATGTGGGAAAGAGGGAGGCAGGACCTCTGGGTGCACTGCGGGATGCAGCCAGTGCTCCATGCAGATGCTGCCACTCGCTGCCTACCGCGACATGCTGCTTAGTGCAGAACTCTTCCAGGAATTAAATGCTAGAAAAATAAAGGTCCATCCTGAAATAGTCAAAAAAACACCAAAGAAATGCAAGCTGAAATGTTTCCCCAGAACTAACTCTGTCCTGGAGCACTAACTTACCATCTTGGCGTATGTGGAGGATTGCCTCACTGAGGCCTTGCTCCTGATTTTGCTTATGCTGGTATTTTGGTGGAACTGTTTCTGATCTGGGCAGTGTAAATGAGAAAACAAACCATTTTGGTGCAGAACAACAGGTCTTTCTAGGTCTGGCATTGTGGCTGTGATGGTAGCCTAGGACCGACGTAGTAGAGCAGAAAGGAGAAAAAAGCAGGATAATAAAGAGTAGTGGGGGGCTCTCATGTGCACTGGAGCGTTTCCACCAGGCTAAAGAAAGACTGATGTGTCTCCTGGTGTATGTCAGTGACTTAGCTAAGAAATGGCTGCACAAACAAACAGGAAAACAGAAAACCTGTCAGGAGACTGTCAGGGCAAGAGTGCGTACAGCTGACAATGACAAATCCAAAGAAAACACACAAAAAAAAAAAAAAAAGAAAAACGCCATTATAGCAGCACAAGAAGATGAGAAGGGAAATTAGCCAGGCACCAAAGAGCATCCCATTAGAGTGAAATTTGGTGTTAACGACTGCTACTTATAGTCATCATATGGCCTTAATGAACAATTTGTCTTTGCCAAAGCCTGCTGTCCCTACTTGCAAGCCACCATGTTTGATGTCCTTTTAACGGTCCATGTGTTTCATTTGTAACAATCCAATTAACAATTGGGCTCCAATAGCTCTAATCATCATCTACTGTTAATATTGTTTCTGTACTGTGGGGAGTTTCACAGTTTGTTAAACTGCATTTTGCACTACTGAGATTTTCAAACTCAAAGACCTGCTCGGCCTGTTAAGTTTCTGAAGGGGAACAAGAAAAATATAGCTACAGAAGAAGCAATGCCACTGAGCTGGTGCAGTAATTCCTCCTTTTAGACCCAATTCTTAGCTGCAAAGAGCGTCTTATGTGCACAAACCATATGATACAGGGGCTGCAAGAGCCTATAGGCTGATGATCAGCATTTAGAAATATCCTGAAAGGAAAAGACAGCATATGTTGATTTATTTGGAGCATGCTGACAGAGGAGCACACACTGCTGGGTCATTGCAGCTGAGCATCACTTCTTCCGTCCTACAAATTAACACTCTGCAAACAACCAAAATCAGGGAAAAATTGTTGTCCCAGACACGAAGTGGGGCCAAGTGTGCACAGCTCTGACTGGACCAAATTAAGAGGATCTACGTCATTTTGTGAGCTCACACTTCATCTGGGTTAATGTGCACTGAGCTGCGCAGAGTGTGTCCCTTTACCCTGTGCCATGCAGGAGTGATACGCTGCACTGGGGTCATGCTCCTCCCTGGCTGGGGAACAATTACAGGATGGACCTGCAGAAGGGAGATGATTTCCTGAGGTTACTATTTCTCCACAGCCTCGGTTATCCTGCTCACAGTAACATCATAAAAGTGGTTAAAATGTGGTCTGTGATGTGACAGCTGTAGTTTTGAACTTTTTTAAGTGCACTACTCCATGCCACTTGACATGACACGATCCTCCACAAATAGTGCATGAAAACACCCAAATATATGAAGAGAATTTCAGTACCATACATAGAACAACACAGAGGTGGCAAGGAAATATGAGGATTCATTTGAGGGGCAAGCTAGATGCTGTTTGCATCCTGTCTGCTGAAATTGCATCATATGACTTGAGGATTCATTTGAGGGGCAAGCTAGAAAGTCCGGGTGTTTGCATCCTGTCTGCTGAAATTGCATCATATGACTCAAACAAACAAAAAACCCCAAAACCTAAACAACAAAATCCCCACAAACCCCAGCAGCTCATGAACCCTTTACATAGTTGCAGTCACTAATGGGGTTCACTGATGCAAAGGACAAAATTAGAACCTGAGGACAATGTGGACTGAAATTAAAACCTGAAGATGATATGGACTGACTGCCTATCCACTAACAATGCCCTTTGGGGTTACTCAGAGGTCTGTAATGAAAAGGAAATGAACAATTTTAGGGCATCCTTCGTATCACCTCATTATCTCCTTTGAATCTAATCCAGTTCAGAACAGCAGACTGTCAACTGTACCTTTTAATCCTTTTGTATATGTTGAACATTGCTGTTTTCTTAGAAACTCAACATGCACATGGTGTATTATAGAGATATACAATGGCTAATTTAAGTCTGTTTTTAGCTTTTTTATACCCTTGATGGTGTAAAAATAAATTAGAATTTTTGTAATGTCCAATTATACATGCTGAAAGAACAGATCAGTCCATCATCAGTTTTCTTTTCATCCTCCTTGTTGACTCATATTCCTTGATTTTCTGCATAAATGGGTAATATATTTCTATACTGTGTAGCAGTGGATAACTAGCAACCTGGAAAGCAACAAACTAAGTTTCTATTTATAAACAATAAATACCTGGTTTTTTTTGCCACAAGTTATTTTTATTTTTGCATGAACAAATACAGAAAAAAAAACATTTAGAAAATCTTTGAGATTCAGAAGATTGGGACTACACTAAAGTCAGAGAAAATCCGTGTATGGAGAGAAACACAAAATGGAAGTTATCTCACAACTGTCCCTGTTGACAGCACTCATCTATATTTAAGTGAAATGTACAAAAAAAAAAAAAACTATGATAGCCTGATGTTTTATATAAGTAATTAAAGCAGTGAGGTGTAAATCCCCAGTAATCCTGTGCAAATTATGTGTGGGGCTAATGACTAGTGCAAGCAAGTGTAACTAGGCTGCCCAAAACCACCAAGACCTTCTTTCAGCTACCTGATAAATTTAAGTCCTGTGGAAAGAATCTGAGTTTCTGGAAAGTATGTAAGGTTTTCCTGTGACAGCAGCGGACAAGATGATTTTTCCTAAGACTTGCAGGGTTTGGTCTTAATGACTGAAATAATTTTCCAGAAAAGACAGAGGAAGAAAAGAGAGTGTAGAAAGGGACTGATTAACAGCTGCACTTAGACAAGATCAAACAATCTAATAAAATTAAGTATCTCTGCAAGACCAAAATAAGATCCAGAAAAGTAGATTCTCTTTGATTCGAGTAATAAAGATGTTGTAGCCAATAAAAGTTTATGTGGAAACATAATACTCTAAACTGATAAAAACTAATTTCACCCAGAATAGTTAAGAGGTTACCAAATTACCCTTCTTTATTTTAACTTTCTTTTAATGTCCATTGTAGTTCATAGATTCTGTGACAGATCTCAGTGTAGAGGTTGAGTTTCCATACTGTAAACCATTGAGTATCTGCATCTCACCAGAAATCAGATATCTGCCCAAAAAGAATAAGATACATTAATGATTATTATTTCTTTTCTGACATAACTGAGAACCTTTACTGCTGTTCCAAGACTTGTACCTGCACCAGCATGTCAGCAAAATATTTACTGCCCAAAAGATTTAATCATGTAATTGATTGGCTTCTTTTATACTTGGTGGACGGACAGGTAGAAAGTGCTTTTCTGCATTGTGTAGTGTCTACAGGAGGCTTCACACACCCCATCTTTTATATCTGTGATGTGAGCACTTATATCTGACCCATATGATCAATGGAAAAAAATAGGCACTTCTGGGGGCTCCATCTGACTCCGATGTCTGCTTTCAGGAGATGAGTCATGCCTTAACAGTGCCTACTCATCTCCACCGATATTAAGGCAGACTGAGGTCCTTAGGTCAAATGTAAATTTGATCAGACAGCATGCCCACCCCTGCTCAGTGCAGGAGAATTGTAACAAAAAAATACTGCTGCCCTAAACTACATTTCCTTCCCTTTTATCCTCATTTCCTGTCTAAACCAGCTCCTTAGGGATGTCATGTTGTTACTGGAGAAAGTCTAATTAATAGGATGATTCTCTGCAGAAGAAACTTAACACTATTCTCAAAAGAGCAAAGTTCATCCACAGATTTGGTGTTAGCCACGTCACAACCTAAGCTATTCTAGCTGCGTATGGGGTAAGCAGAAGATGCTACAGAGAAGAATAGACTCATCCTGCAGCTCAGGGTGCCAAAATAGCACAGTGTGTGACATGCAAGCATGGCCTGGACCTTCAGACAATGCATCTTCCAGCCTCCTCTTGCTACCTTCTGCACCTCTGCCTCTTCGGACCAAGTGATGAAGAGGGACTGACATCGAGTCCTGTGATAGGAAAAGGGTGGGAAAGAGGGAAGTTGCAGGATGGAGCCACAACCTCAGACGTGTCTTCTGGAAGGGACCCTGGAAACATGGGGACCCTCAGGGAGGTGCTTTCTGGGTTTGTGCCGTGGCCACTCCCTTACTCTGGTAGGAGAAAGTAGAGGAAATGCAAACCACAACTTTTCCAATTCTGCACCCATGTTCTTGCTACTTAACGCATGATTTGGACTCTGTTTTGAGTTTCCAGATTCAGTTTATCAAAATATGATTTATAGACCAATAATACAGCATGAAAAGCACTCTCATTTCCTGCACTATGTACAGTAACTGATGTTGATGCCAGCTGACTGGAAGATGCAGGGAAAGATAAGGAAAGTTAGAAAGCCTGGCCCCAAATCCTTGCAAGTTATTTCTGCTCGCTGCAGAGGGTTTTGAATGCAAGTTTCTGTGAGCACTTCAGAGAGCCCAAAGTTGTCAGCACTGTGTTATTACTAAGATACATTTTTTGTTTAAAAAGTGAGTGGCTGATTTATGATAGTTTTCCTTTATTTACAGAACACAAAATACTGGCCAGGTGATTTCTCTATTGGCAGTGACAAACTATGGAAGATTTTAGTTGTGTCAGTATTTCTATGAGTTTGATCCAAAGGAGAATTTGATCCCAGCAGTATGCAACCCACAGCTGTATGCCATGTAATGCTCTCTCAGTTGGTATATTCTGTCACGTTTTATACACACACATCAAATGTATGTTAATCCCCACTACAATAAATAATTGTGGCTGAAATAGCTAGTCTACTGAGAATGTTTACTGATTTATAGTCTATACTATAGGTTTAAACTGATCCATCTACTGCTGTAGCTGCACAAGTGCAGTTCCATTTGGATGAACTCTCTATGGCAATCAACCTCAGTTTGCAGGACAGTATCTTCACCTGCTTTCCAACAGGGGTAATTTCCACCGGTGGAAATAGAAGTTTCGGCTGTCACAAAGATGTCGCAATTGTGCAGTTATACCACTGGCTGAAAGTGGGGAAATCCAACGTGTAGGCAGAACTGTAGCTTGTGCAGTTCCTTTTAGAGTCCAACTTAGTTGCTCATCAATGAATTGCCATGAGAATATATGCAAATGACCTGGAGCTGTCAAGAAAGAAATACATTAGAAAATCTCTGCTGGAAAATTTAACTGGAACACCAGAGGGGAGGACTGAGACTGGCTGTTAAACATAACAGTACTTATGAAACCTACGGCTCAGAAATTTCCTAAACTGTTGACTAACAGAAGCTAAGGGGTACATACAGCAGGACAGCTATACATACACATTATGTTGATCTCCTAAGTGTTTTCCAAGTATCAGTGCCTACTGAATGTCAGGCTTAGGACAAAGTGCTAGACGAGCTTTTGGCTTGACCAATGTGGCTAGTCTCATACACTGTAGTATAAGTAGACGTGACAGTTTCAGGTCAAGTAATTGAAAGATGACTGAAAGCCCTTTTCCTGCCATATAAAACTGTCCTAAAGCCCCAGTCTTGCCCTTATAAAAGCACTGTGGTCTGGCAATAACTTCAAATAATTAAATATTCAGACTTTGGGGTCAGTTTCACAAGGTCCAGGATTAGAAAGATCAAGAAATTTTCCATATTATTTGCACAGCCTCAGAGGGCTGATTTATTGCTGATGGATTTTGGATTAGATCCACCCTACCTTCAGGGAGCCAACCTTTATTGACAGCTGTCACACTTGCTGTCGTAGGGGTTCAAGGGTGGGACTGTTTAAATGTTTGAGGGCAGGAAAGCTCTACAGAGGGATCTGGACAGGCTGGATCAAGGGGACAAGGCCACCTGTATGAAGCTCAACAAGGCCAAGTGCCAACTCCTGCACTTGGGTCGCAACAACTCCATGCAGTGCTACAGTCTTGGGGAAGAGTGGTTGGAAAGCTGCGCGGCAGAAAAAGACCTGCGGGTGTTGGTCGACAGTCGGCTGAATATGAGCCAGCAGTGTGCCCAGGCAGCCAAAAAGGCCAACAGCATCCTGGTCTGTATCGGGAATAGTATGGTGAGCAGGACTAGGGCAGTGATCGTACTTGCCACTGGTGAGGCCCCACCTTGAGTACCATGTTCAGTTTTGGGCCGCTCACTCCAAGAAAGACACTGAGGTGCTGGAGCAAGTCCAGAGAAGGGCAAGGAAGCTGGTGAGGGGTCTGGAGCACAAGTTTTATGGGGAACAGCTGAGGGAACTGGGGTTGTTTAGTCTGGAGAAAAGGATGCTGAGGGGAGACCTTATCGCTCTCTACAGCTCCCTGAAAGGAGGTTGTAGCAGGATGGGTGTTTATGTCTTCTCCCAAGTAATAAGTGAGAGGACAGAAGGAAATGGCCTCAAGTTGCACCAGGGTAGGTTTAGGATAGATAAAAGGAAAAATATTTTCACTGAAAGGGTTATCAAACATTTGAACAGACTGCCCAGAAAAGTGATTGAGTCGCCATCTCTGAAGGTATTTAAAAGGTGTGTAGATGTGGTGCTTAGGGACATGGTTTAGTGGTGGACTAGTGTTAGGTTAACGGTTGGACGGTCTTTTCCAACGCAAACTATTCTATGATTCTTTGGCATTCATGGTGAAACTCAATGCATGGTAAAGCTGCAAATGTGAACCAGCCCACTGATGGAGCTGCTCAGGTAGGCTCATAGGTAGGAGCTGTTCAATTAGATATGAAATAGATATTTAAAGGGTGGAACGGGAAAGACATGGGAACTTCCAGGTATAAAGCAGAGAACGAGCACGAGACCTCTCACAGGCATAAGTGGCCCATGAGCCTCCTGCAAGCCGATGGGCAGCTTCCAAACAAGTGTTTCATCTCATCCTAAGTGTCTAAGGTGTGTTGTATACATTTTTCTGTGGAGCTGATATCTCTCTGCATTGATTAAAGGATGAGCTTACAGGTCTTAAGTAGAACAGATGACATACTTTATATGGCTAAAATCAGTTGAGTTCCCTCTCCCTATGCTCTATTTAGAACTGTTATGAAATCAGTGGCCAAAATATCTGAGGAAAATACTCAGAGGAAGAAAAAAACATATATTCATTGCAGTAACAGAGAAGGAAAAAGTAGAAAATAAACCTCAAACAAATATATGCTGATTATAAAAATACTGTAAGAGAATGTGTTTATCAGAACTAGGATAGCCAAGCTACTCAGAGCAATAGAAGAAAAACGACCCACCATGACACTGTGTCTCAGTTTCCCTTCTTTGGGAAGGTTATTCTTGAGAACTCCCGTCTCCTCTTTTCCTTTCACCCACAAATCTCCTTTATCTTTCTATCAGTTTTACCCAAATTGCCTTTTACAACTTCTTGATTAAATTTAGGCTGGATTCCTTCACATGTGTTATCACCTTCAGATCACTATTCTGTTATGTCCAAAACAGTGTTTACATGGAAGATAGATGTATATAGAGATAAAGATAGATATGTAGATACTTAAAGATCAGCTCTTCATACTTTTTATATCCTGTTTAATTCTAGCTGGTATGAGCAGGCTCACACATTTTGATCATGATTCAAAGCCGATTAAACTCAATGAAAAGCTCACACTGACTTCAACAGATATTAGATCATGCTCGCAAAGAGGATAATAGACCTTTCAGCAGAGGAAATGAAAGTGTAATAATACACTAGCTTAGTGTATAATCATGTCTTCATCTAATAGCTAGCCCTAGTGTCTGTAATAGTCCACTGGTTTCTTACAGATAAAAAGCCTACATTTTTGGCTCTGAACTTACTCTTTTGGTATTGAAAGTCATGGCTTCAATTTCCACCAATTTTTAGGTCTTACTCTTTTGGTATTGAAGGTCATGGATTTGATTCCCACCAATTGCCACAATGTCTGAAGGGATGCTGCCATAGCTGTGTATGAAAGCATCTGAGGAACGATGTGAACTCTTTGGCTTCTAGAGGTGTTTGTATAAAAGAGATAATATATAATAGCGCAATTTAGTTCCTGAATTCTCAAATCATGTATTCCTCCTCTAATCCCCAGCCTCAGAGACTATAAAACCTATTTTCTTACTGGGAGCATATGCAACTGTCACATAACTCCTTAAGCTTTGCTGGTAAAGGTAGCTTTTTTAGTAGTGGCATTTGTGATATCAAAATACTGGTAACTCTGTTTATTGCAAAAGCTGCATCTCTGGTACTAAACTAAAAAATGCTAGACAAAGTTACCAGACTTTGAAATATTGTCCATCGTGGTACACTATCAGAGTGCTTCCAAGGGCATATTTAACCAACGTCTCCCAGAATCTCTCAAGTTTCCTGGGCACAGTAGGCCATTCCCAGTAGATTACTTTGGAGGGTAAGAGAACTTGTCAATATGGACATGGGCTGTTTGGTGCCATTTGAACATTGTGTCAGTCCCAGGCAAATTTAATTCCTTAGAATACTTGCAGACAAAGGGTCTAAATCTGCCTCCTGGGATCTTCATCCAGCAACAGTCCCAGAGGGAGAGTCCTGTTGTAGAAGTCAGTTGCAAGTGGTATTACTGCATTTTGAAGAGTGGCCAGCTACATTTGAGTGAAGTCTATTGCAATTACCTGTCTATATTTCCTGTACTGTAAGAACTAGTCTGAGGAGGTTTTGACAAATGGCTGCTATGATAATTCAGGAAAAAAAAAAAAAAGGATAATAATGCTTTATTAGTGTTGTACAACAATGACTCGTAAGTCTTTTTGTAGAGCTCTTCCAGCTCGTACCTGGATGAGACATTATTGACTGCAAAAAAGGAACCATCCACCGAGAAGAAAGCAAAGGAAAAGCATACACATCCTACATCTGTGGAAATTCCCTCTGTTGTATTGTTTGTCATTGGAAGAAACAGAAATAACAATATCAGAGGACATAAAATTAATTTCAGGACTTTGATAAAAACTATATAGAGAAGGGTAACTTCAGCTAATCAACACTGGCAATCTTTCATCTGCTACAATATACCATGAGTCTTGCAGGTTCCTTACAGGAGAGATAAATGGAAGTTTGAGACAAGAAATCCTCTCTAATGATGGATTCTGACATGTACAAGTTGCCAGGATTGGTGGGAACATGTTCCCAATCCATCATCTCCTTCACCTTGCCTTCTTTGAAGTTTTACTTGTAGCAGTTTCCAAGGCTATTATATGCCGTTCCTTTCACAGATTCCTGCATTCATGCTGTCATTTCTATGCAGACAGTTGTAGGAATGCAGATGTTACCTACCTTTAGCAAGAACTTAATTTTCACAATGTTTTCTACCAAAATTACCAAGAACCATGATTGGTCCTGGTATTGTCTCCATTTCATTCCATTGCCCATTAGCAAGGCAGGTCTTCATGCGCACTGCAGGCCTATAACAGCAGATAAAGCTTCTTTTAAAAGTACTATATCATAGAATCATAGAATAGTTTAGGTTGGAAGGGACCTTGAAGATTGTCTAGTTCCAACCTCCCTGCCATGGGCAGGGACACCTCCCACTGGACCAGGTTGCTCAAAGCCCCATCCAACCTGGCCTTGAACACCTCCCGGAATGGAGCTTCGACAGCTTCTTTGGGCAACCTGTGCCAGTGCCTTACCACTCTCAGAGTGAAAAATTTCTTCCTAATATCTAATCTAAATCCACCCTCTTTCAGTTTGAAGCCATTCCCCCTCATCCTGTCACTCCAAGCCCTAGTAAAAAGTCCTTCCCCAGCTCTCCTGTAGCCCCTTTCAGGTACTGAAAGGCCTCAATGAGGTCTCCCTGGAACCTTCTCTTCTCCAGGCTGAACAGTCCCAACTCTCTCAGACTCTCCTCATATGAGAGGTGCTCCAGCCCTCTGATCATCTTTGTGGCCCTCCTCTGGACCTGCTCCAAAATTTACTCTGGTTTGTAACTAACGTACAGTAGGTTATAAAATGGAGATAATGTTCAGCCACATCTATTATCAAGCCAGAGCTTCTCCAATTCATTTCTCAAGTGGGGTATCACATTAGCATATTATAACAAGTATATGAAATACCTGAGATCCCCCAGATAGGACTCTGAGGATAAATTCATAAATGCACGTTTTAGATTATAAATACTATGTTTAAACCTGATCCATAAGGAAAGCACATAGACTTTTAGGTCAGTAATGATTTCAGTTCAGTCTTCCAGTGATAGCTTCTCCTGCTGTTTCTGACCTAGGAAATATATGATAGTATAACAACTCATAATCATAATACTGCTATTATAACTATGGCATAATATTACAGTTAGTAACAGTACTGTACCTAGAAATAGGCAAAAAAGTCTGATACTGTAATCATGATGTTGATTTAGCTATTCCACAAACCTCAACAATAGCATCACTGACTCATACAGTGAATTGAGCTTTACTCCATTTAAGTTCTCCTGATGCCAACGTCTTCCTGCCTTGTCTCACTGAATCTATGTGGGTAGGATTTCACTTAGCTTTAAACATCCACAGAAAGGATGTCAGCTGCCAAACTAATCAGCTTAGTGTCTCTTTATGGTC
>NW_009648785.1:776310-798688 GCF_000708025.1 Charadrius vociferus | reverse complement strand
CAGCAGGAAGAATTAGACAGTTGAAGGATGTGATTCATTTACATTATTTTTAGGATGAGAAGAATAACACCCTACAAGTCCTGTGTTCTGACTCTGGTGTCTGTAAAGGAAGGCAAGGATGACGAGTTCAGATGTAGACACCTATGTAAGCAATTCCTGTGCACAGGGTCTTGATATTTGAGCTTTTCCAAAAGAATACTGACTTCATTCAGGATGTCAGACAATATTTGAAACACAATTTAAGAGATTGAAAATGTCCAGAAGGTTTTACAAACTGTGCACTCCTCGTAACTTCTTAACTGCCATTTCTCTGCTGCTTAAACTTTTTAAATACTCAAAGTGATGTGTCCAATAAAGCTAATAATATATGTCATTCTCCCGTAAGAAAACAATTCACTGAATGGCAAATCCTAGTAGGTTCATTTTTGAAGAGTAATATCAAAAGAGTTGATTAAAAAAGAGCACTTGGTATTTATAAGGTTTGTGATAACTATGAAAACCACATTCTTTGCAGTGATGAGGCTTTGTTGGAACCGCTATTTAGGGACAGAAATAACTAACCAAGATAAATCAGGAAATGCAAAGGAGAAGAGTGAATAAATACTACCTGTATCAAATTATTTTATCTCATCAGTGTAAGTACTGCTGCTTAGAGAAAAGCAGCACTTCCCGTCTCTGCTGTGCCAGCTCCACCAAGGAGCCATTAGACTGTTCTGTTAATGCTTCCAGATCTTGTGCCCACACCCAAGATGTACTGAATGCCCTTGACTCCCCCAAAGCCAGTCAAAGCTATGGATGGTCACATCACCATGAGACTAGGAACTTACCATTCTTGTTGTTCAGCTTAGATACTCCAGAAATCTGTAACTCAGAACATCTTTTTTCCTCTCTTCTCTGACTATAATAAGCTGGATTTGTTGATGGGCAAAGGCTGCTCATTCGTACTTACCCTTTGAAACAGAGAAATTGTAAAAGCATTCATGATTTTGCTGAATTCTGATTAATTTAATCACTAAATATTCTTGATTTATTATGATTAACCATCGTAACTAACCATAAAGCAAAAAGCACTGTGAATATTTCTCTTTTGCCCTCTGAAAATTTGGGTATTCTTGTCCATAGGACAATGGGATAAGAAAAGTAACAGAATCAGGATGAACCTTTAAAAAAAAAGTGACAGGAATATCTTTTCAGCTACTTACTCTGACTGTCACCAGATCCCTCTGGAATATACTTGAAAAGTAGCTTTAATGACAATAACTTATGAAAGACTATTGAATAAAAGGCAAGTTAATAAACAGAAGATATGGAACTCAGTGATTACTAAACACGAATTTTTAATTAATACTAACTGAATTATTTATGACAAAAGATTCACACATATAATTGCAGAGCCTAAGACCACAGGCAGCAAATTCCTTTATCTATTACATTTTAAGAGTACTTCAGTATATACCCTTCTCATAGCAAACACAAGAAAATCAGCAACAACGTAACAAAAACAAGCTGAAGAGTGAGAGGAATGCTTTCCAAAAAAAAAAAAAAAAAAAAAAGAATAAATTGCTGTTTAATTATTCTGTGAAATTATTTAAAACTACAAAGGCAATGGAACTGTTATTAACATTTCCATTAACAAGCAGCATCTCTTTGTTCAAATTACATTTATCGCTGCTGGTGAGGGGCTGTCACTGTCTGAAAGCTACTCCATGGTTCAAATAGCTCTTACAGGAAAAGGATCAGATCAGCCTCAGAGAAAAATCTGAAGGAGAACTCAGTCTTCTTTAAATCAACCAAGTAAAACAGGCTTTGCCTAAAGAGGGGAGATGGTCAACTTGGTGGTGCCAAGGGCCCAGGATATCTGCATTGTTGCCCACTCCACAGGCTCTCAGGTACCTCAGTCTGCCGTGTCTATCAGTTTGATCTGATGTGTCCACAGACCAGCGCTCAGGCCAAACGCCCAGAGCGGTGCTGGCTCTTCACCCCCGCAGCAGCTCCGGGGTGCTGAATTCCCACGAGTGGACTAAAACGGCCTCTTTGAACATTCAGCATCTGAGCATCCTCGTGACAGTACACACATTGCAGCATGCAGGAGCCTTCTGCTGTCATCCCCAGGATGGCTGGGGACAGAGGACACCAACCAGGCACGTTCTGGTGCCACTCTCTGTGAAGGCCGTGGGGTTTTACAGCACCTGAAAACTGAAGCAGTAGTTTAAAGCAGTAAGAAATATTCTGGAAGGGTATTAATTTCCCTTAAATCTCTTCAAGGTGCAAGATGGGGCTTAGCTTGTGTAGTCTGAGAAAGGATGAAACAGATTAGAGCTTGCTCGGGATGTTCCCTGTCTGCTTCATCTTTGGTGGGGTGGGGAGTGGTTCAGGCAGTACCTATAATTTAGTCTATCCCAAAAGGAAAATGGTAACAGCTCAGGAGGATTCTCCTGAGCCTGGTTGTAAGTCGTGCAGAACAGACTCCTTGTAGTTCAGGAAAAAAAATGCTGTTGAGCCACCAGAAAGAGAATAAATTTACCAGGCATGGGACAAACTACACAGACCAGAACCAGCATCCCCCTGCTCACCTTTCCTGATCATCAGTTCTGAACTGCAGAAAATGGGTGCTGCCAATTTTCCATTACTCCTCTCTATTCTGCTACAAGCATCAGATATAAAAAGGCATTCAAACAAGTAGGTGTGGGCTCCAGCACAAACACACGATGTATATGCTACGCTCCAGTCTCAAGGAAACTCTTGTTTTTCTTTACTACAGTTCCAAAACATCGGATAAAAATTAGTTCATGCTTGAACTGATTCATTCTAAACACTGACAAAATGCCAAACGCAGTAATTTTTTTGGAATAATGCCCAAGACAAGGAGCCTACTCAAAAACTGGCCACGGTTGATTTAGTTACCGTTGAGTACAATTAGAACCCAAACCTCTTGCAATGGGGATGGGGGTATTTGATTTACTTTGCTATGTGACAGGAAGCACTGCAGATTTTTTAGGAAAGCACCCAAAAGCACAGTAATGACTCTATCCTTAACGTTCTCTCTCTTTTTTTTTTGTTTTTTAACTTGTCATTTGCAATCTATTTTTTATTTTGGAGCTATTAATCTGTAATCTTTGCAGCTCATCTGCCACCTTGTGGCCCCACTGCAGACTTTTCTTGGAGCTGAAAAGGAAGAAGGTTCTTTAGCAAAACCTCTGCATCTGGTCTGCTCTTGCCAACCTGGCAAATACAGTGGCCTTCGTTATCATAAGTCTGATTAACCTTTAATTCCACAGTGTCAAAAATTAGAAATCCAGCAGGTCACGTGTTTAAATTATCGATATATGTTGATCTGTGTGTACTGTGTAAATGTATATACATGTGGAAATAGAATCAGTTACATCTATTAAATCATAAACATGGTGTTCAGAATACATATAGCATATAGCTTGATATATACATCTATAGAATGATACAAAATGAGGCTGAAAAAGACCTTGTGATCGCACCTAGTCAATCTTCTTCCACAAAGCTGGGCCAGATCTAACAGACCATTTCTGCCCAGTATCTAAGCTTTTCACAAAAACCTCAAGCAACAGAGATTGCCCAACCACCCAATAAGCTACTCAAGTGCTAACTGTCTCACTGCTCTTCATATTTAAGCTAAACCATTGGGTTTAATCCCATTACATTCTGACCTGTCCAACAGGGACATGATGAATAGTTTATTCCTTCCTTTTGCATACACATAAAACATTAATGAATTGATATCAGTTTAAACTGTTTCTCTGATATTAACTGATGCTGATATGGATAAATGATGGATATGTACGTTAGAATTTTCTGGACCTGAATTATTCACAAATAACTAAGGACTGTGCATGTCCAATTTAAATCTCATTGAAGAGGTTTGATTTCTGAAGTGTCTCTACAAAAATAGGTCTCTGTATAGTGGAAAAAAAACTAGGAAACTAGAAACTGGGGCACCAGAAATAACTGGTTGTTTTTGAAAATCTAAACGCTGATATTGCGAAGAAGGAATCAACATTTTATCTCATGGTGATAAAGTTTTAGCTAAAGAGGGTCCAGGTGCTTGATCTTGCTATCTTAAGAACTTCCAAAATTACAGTCAGTAGCGCCCCCTCCAAAAAAAATTGCCTCTAGTTTTTTATATTTTAGCTCAATTTCAAAAACAAGCTGCTACTCCATCTGCTGCGGCAGAATGCGTTTACAGAATTGAACTGCATGGTCTACATGCTAATACCATTGTGTGAGCTGCACGATTACTGCTCAAAGACAGATTATATCTGCACATCAAAAGGATCCTTCAGAACATGCCAATTTGAGATGTTCATAAAGAGCAGTCACTTTTACAGCCACTGCCATGCCTATTAAAGGTGGTTATGTACATTGCCGATATTAAAGACATCCCTCAACCTTATCTGATTATTTACTGAGATCTGCTTTTATATAAAATGTCACCTGACATACAGTTTCTTTGGCTGAAAGAGTGGAAGAAAAATGTACAGCAAAAGACATCAGGAAGATGAAACAATTTAACACCCTTTTCAGTCTTTGCTTTGAAATATCCCTCCCATCACCAGTTCTCTCAAGGGCAGAAATTAAATATATTCTCTGCCTTTTGTGGTGTTGGCTACTGATTTTTTTCTCCAGTACTTTAGTCCACATCACCTCTTACTCACACACCAAAAGAAAGGCTATCACAAGATTCCCAGTCATCTACAAATATGGCAATATTGACTTTGGAGATGGAGACACCTCCTTGCCTATAAGGTTTGCAGTTCCTTTCAACAGCTGTCTTTTAGGCACATTTGAAAATGTTAACCAGTCATCCACACCAGCCCAGAATGTTAAGCCTCATCCCATGGCAGTGCATGGTGAATCATGCCTAGATCATGTTCCATACCTTTTCTGGCTAAAGCACTGGCCTTACATTTTTGGCCTCAGAACTGATTGTAATGGTAAGTGGATTCATTCAGTCCTGAGCATCTCAAGCGATCACAAAGCTTTGGCTGCCATTTATTGACAGGAGATGAAAAAGGTAGAACTCAGGCCACCACAGAAGGCAACATGTGATGCTTCCCCTGGAGGGCCACTGTAATTTTTGCCCGGGGGCAGTGATGGCACTTGCTGAAGGCTGTCCTCCTGATGATTTACTCATGAATGGATCAATGTGTGTGAAGGGGCAGAGAAAGGCTCTAGGGTGTGAGACAATTTTACCTATCTACAGCTGCTGGGCATGAAGAGGGTTGAAGAATCTGCTGGCCCTGTGGCAGATGCCTTCTGTCTCTCCCAGAGCAAGTCTGAGTGCAAAAATGCAGCTTTTTTTTTTGTTGTTGAAGTGTCTCAAATCGGCCTCAGGCCGTCTCCGTGAAGTTGCCTGATGCCTGGGGTTGAGGCTGCCCCCAGCTCACCCCAGATCTGCCCTGCCAGCTTGGGGGTCCCCCACAACCCCCAGGCCTTCTCTACAGAGAGCCACCAGCATGCATAAGCCCTGACAGTTTACTAGCACTGGTCCTGATGCTTGTGATGCAGAAGATAAATGCCAGCTCCTTTCTCAATACTATGTGTGTGCTGGGAACAGAAAGGCAGAAGTGTTTGGTGATGGGTGTTCAGTACGGGGGCTCAGCTTCTGCTGGCTCAAGGGCAGCCATACGGAGGAAGCATCAGACTGTGGTCTCCATCGTGCTCCAGTCTCTCTGCCAGCCCTGAACGCTGATGTTGCCATTTCCACTGGCAGCAAGCAATGCCACAATGCCTCTCAGGCAGCATATTGCCCTCAAGCAGGAGGATAGCACTAGACACTCCTGAGGACATGCTGTCTCTCTATTTTCTGACCATACGGCATCTACCACAATGCAGTCCTCATCTACAGCTAACGCACATTTTCCATGAGCTACAAGCTAAAGGTTTACTGTAAGTGGGTACTAAGTATAAGCTCCTCTTTGTTGCTTTCCACTTGAGGTGTTTGTGCTGCAAAATAAAAAGCTGGTGATCCCTGCTTTAAAAATAACAAGGTGCAACAGGTCCAGCCACTTCTAAAGTAGTATAATGTATCATTGCTGTAGGGTTACCGCTTAGGAGGTGTGTTACAGGAATCAGAGCGATCTCCACAACTGTGTAGGTCACGAACGCTTTCTGAAAATGGAGAATATCCACCTACTCCACCTGTTTGATGGACAGGACTGGTCTCTGGCAACAAACACAAGATGCTCAAGATTGCTTAAACTTCTTGGCAATAGGACTTTATGGAGAGGCTGCAGGAAGAGCTGTTGTGTAAGAAGTAATGTCCACTGTGTTACAAGGGACACCTGTACACTGGCTCCTTCCAGATCAAGCAATAGCATGAGTGTATTGCAGAGGCCTCAGAGCAGCCTCTGTCCTTAATACCTTCCAAGCAGTCCAAAAAACACTCTAACGAGGCACAGAGGTGGCAAAGTGGGGAACAGAGAAGATATCTTTCTTGTGGCCAATGAAGACATTGCAGATGAAGAGCTCGAAAGCAGTGAAACTAGAAAGGAAAAATAAAAGTATAAGCAAGCTGACAAATGATCATATTCTTATCAAGGATGTCTAGGAAGGAAGAGGCAAGGGAATATTAAATAAGGTGGGTAAAGAAGAGCATGAAAGATGGAAAATATTTACCAGAGCCTTTGGAATTGGAAGAGGAAGAAGGAAAAATAAACTTCACAAGCTAAACAGCCTCCCTGTAGAGCATCTGATGAGATCACAGCTGGGTCCCATGTGCTACTGCTTCTTCAAATTTCTCACTTACGTATGTATATAAGACCATCTGCATACATTATTTTCTATTTCAGAACTAGCCCAAAGAGCTCCCTTGAATAATACATTTTTTATCTATACCAATACTTTAAAACAGAGCAGTTCTGCATTATTTGTTCCAATCTGTCTGCAGTTTAAATTATGCCACAGCAGAATGATTCAGCATGAATTGCATTTGAAATATAAAATTGTTTATGCTGCTTTTTTCCCCCCCTTCTCAATTGAAAACAACCCAATGTAACAGTTGTAATGGATTTTTAAACACATTTATCATCAAAGAATCTTTCCAAGGAGGAAAAGCCAGTAAGTGGAACACAAACGGACCTTCCTTACACCAATTCCCCATGGTGTGGCTATGTACTGTGCAAAATAGAATGCACAGTATGAATAGAAATGCACAGAATGAATAGAAATTACACCCTCTAATCACATTATCTTTATATTTGTGATGAATCAAATTTTCAGCTTAAAAAAAAAGAATAACTTCTTTAAATACCATAATTAAGCAGAACATGGTTTTCTTCATGCCTTTCTCAACACAGCCTTCCTCCCTGCTATTCGTGATGTAGGAGAACCCAAACAAAACCCTTGAGACCGTGAAGTGTTCCCACCAAAGAACTTTTCCCATTAAAGAGCCCAAAGGTAGTTCTTTCTCAAATGGATAGACCCAGAAGTAGCTGAAAATGTCCCCAAACCCCCAAGTTCAATTGATCTAATTTTCATGAACTGTCAAACAATGGTTAATTATTTGCTTACCTACCTAGCATGGACACAGCTTTCTTCTTATTGTGAGAGGCACTAAAAGACTCTGTTGCACCCATATTTATAACTTCTCTGGATGGAAGAGTGTTGAAGAAAGGCCATATTGTTATTGTGTCGATGTCTTGCCTCTGGGAAACTTTTGCAAGCAGGGAGTTTATTTTATGACTGACTATGAGTGCATAGTGAATGGCTTTGTGGTTGTCTGGAGTGAGAGTTTGATTTGCTTTTTCTGAACGTTTCCCTGCACAATGAATGCATTATATAAACTTCCCTAAGAATGCAGATTAAGAAAATATTTGGATTCCATGCCACAGATGCTTCTTTTAGCAGGAACTAATTTGCAAGTTTTACCATTGTTTACGGATGACAGAAAGTATATCTTTGACTTCCCTGATTGGATGCCTCAGTAGAAATGTTTCTTGAATCTGTACTGTCACTAAATACCCAATCCATTGGTAAAAAAGACAGAGGTATGCAGATTTTCAGGTCTAAATTACCCACCCAAGGGCGGTTATTAAAATACTATTAATTTAGTAAAAGACAAGTTTTCATTTCAACTTCAGAATTAACAACCAAGTGTAAATTGCACACCACATCCTAACAGAAAGTATCAATAATTATGGACAATATAAATAAATAGCACCATCAGAACGATTAATTATAAAAACAGGGGTTGGTCGGGGTTTTAGTCACTCCTAAGAAGCAGCTGTAGATGCCAGGAATCGCCAAACTGATCACCCTGGTTGTCCCAGAGAGGTAAGAGTGGCCGGGCTTTTTTAAAGTGTGGTGTGTCGTGCAGTAACAACTGTTGTAATAGTTTTATGAGGAGAGGAGTGAAGTCATTTATCCAGCAAGTTCAAACTGTAAGTCAAACTTATGATCCTTGCCACTGTGACCTGAAAACATGTGTTTCATGTGTTGAAGCTCTGCACATCTTACAAAACACACCACTTTCAGTGTTGGCTCCATGGAGAACATAGCAAAAACCTAATTTTACCCTCAGATGTGAGGCTCTCAAAAGCTTTGGACAGCCTTGCCTGACCATATCTGAAAATATATTCCAGCTTAGAGCTCCAGCAGCACCCGGTGTCTTGCTGTATATTGCAGGCACAGCCATGAGTTCTGCTATGATGCTGACTGCCAGCTCTGCTTCTGAGGAAGGGTTCCTGAGGATGGAGGACTGGTAAGGCTATCAGGTCAGCAGATAGATAAGATGGGCACTGCACCAAACCTTTTTTTTTTTTTTTTAATATGAACTACATGACTTTGGTATTTTGAGTTTTTACTGTAACAGATGTGCTGGCAGGAAGAACTGTGTTTGTCCGGTGTTTGACTGTCAGGTGTGACTCTGGTCTGCTCTGTCGGGGATCAAGGAGAAATTCTGAATTCTTGCATATTTCTGATGGGCTTTGGGGTCTTTATGGATCTGGTACTCATACTCAGATGTTTCAATGTATTAAAACAAGAGCATGATGAGGTTGGACTCGGTTCACATGGAAGACCCTGTAGAGCAGAATTAATAGATTGTCCTTACCCAGATCTTTTTCTGAACAGGAACTGTCTTTCTTAAACCAGGCTGTCAGAGCTTAGCCCTGTAAGCTTTCTTAATATTCAGAATTTCATAGTTTACACACAGTGTCACAGAGCAAAGTACATCTCTGATATATCATTCCCCCTTTGCTCTCACTCCCAGACACTAGTACAAGAATTTTTGTGATGAAGTGGTGTTTTACCATGGAGTCATGGAAAATAAGACTGGAGGGGACCCTTAGACACAGAATCAGACGGGTCTTTGCCATTCCTGACACCAGCTTGTCCACCTTGTCTTTTGTTTGAAAAAAACAAAACAGCAGTGATGATTCTTTAATCTCTCCATAAAGACCACTGGTCTTGATCTGAGAGCATCAGAGGAAGATTCATTGCTAAGAGACAAAACAAATGATTGAAAGATATCTGAAAATTGGGTAAGGAACCTTGTTTAAAAGGAGTAACTTGCTTATGACATATTCATTTTGATTAAAAAATAAACGTTAATTGAAATAAAATAAAAACCATAAAACGTCTCTACAATTATAACAAAACAAAGAAATGGAAATGAATGCATTTATAACAAGGATGCAATCAGAGGAGGCCAGTTTCCTAAAACCTCTTTTTCTATAATCACAGCTGCATGAAATATGTAGGCAAAAGCCCAGTGTTTGTCTCAGAAAACAATTACATCTTGCTAGGACTGTAAATTATGCTCGCTGTTACTTTCAAAAAAATCTTTAAAGGGAAAGGAAAGAAATCTTGTACTCCACAGACCTCAGCCTGTTGGTTCTGACTGCACAGGGTGTTGTGCTCACTGATGTCTTTGCATCTTTATTGCACCTTTAATACCCATTGACTTAATGTGGCAGACAAAGCTTAACTTCTCCCTGAATTTGCTCTGAAATATCTTTGAGAGTAATGGTGCAAAAAAATCCTCTTCCTCTCTCTCCTCCCATGTATGTGGGGGAGTGTATATACACATGCCAGTGTGGGCATACACGTGTGTCGCTCATGCATGTATGTAAGCAGTATTTTAATGCTGGGGTGCTGAAACAGCTTCTTAACATATATATATCAATGATTTGTTTAGGTACTCAAGTGGCAATAAAATCACATTCTTGTAATCTGATGTCTTTTGCCTTCAAGAGTGCCCCCAGGAACTTAATTTGGACCTGATGTTAGCAGAAGTTACTTAAGAGGCTGCTTTTCATAAGGATTTATTCCTGAGACATAGTTGAAAAATCTCAGTAGCGATGGTGCACCACCATTTACACACCACATCACCAACCTGCTGTAACGCACCCAGTGAGATTTCCCTGTACTCTGGACAGTATGGGGTCGGTCCATTGCTGGTCAGCCTGCACCTGTAATAAAACAAAAGGCTGTTTTAAAATCTTTCGAGCTTAAGTTTACTATGCGTTCAGTATAAAAAAAAAAAATAAATCTCACTTCTACCCTTTTTTAATTGATATTATGTCATATGATACTATAACAAAGCTACTTATGCTTTGTAAAATGCTGCACAGTTCTGACATCAGAAATTTGCGATAAAAATAACTATGTGCTGAATTGGTGGTGGTACTTCTGCTGGTGAGGGTGGAGTAGGGTAAAAGGCAAAATCTGTAACAAGTCTCTGCTACCTTTCTCACACCATACACAAAAACAACAGAACTGCCATCGATATTATTAAGTTATTGCTGCAACCACATAATTAGAAACTTCTCCAATTCGCAGGATTTACACCTCTAAATTGCCTCCAGTTATTATTTTGCCATGGAAATACAAACATTATAGGTGATTATCATTGCAAAACATGTCCATACCATTTAAGCTGCCCAGTGCTTTGTCAGTGCAGGAGTGACAAGTCCCCTGCACAGTTAAGGTTTACCTTAAGACAACAAAATAATACAAGACAAAATGCAGGTTAACAGATCAATAGATGGAAAGCCTGAGGCTTTCTGACAGGGAAGAAAGGGCAGAGGGTATGATTTTAAGTGTTTTTAGAAAGTAGGAAGAGGAAATAAATAGAAACAGGCAGAATAACAGATGTGTAGCACAGGGAAAAGAAACAGAGAAAGGAAATGTCAGAGAAGTGGAAGAAGTTCAGCATGTAAAAGAAAATGGGAACAAGCAAGAATGCAGGCAAGAAGAAACTTTGCCAAACAAATAGTTTAAGAAGAAGTGGACCCACCCCTAGTCCTCACAACCCTGCCAGGAAATGCCCAAGAGCAGGGATGTTTCCATCCCAGTCTGTAAAATTGGCTTACCTCCTTTTTTCACACCTCCACAATAAAACCCAGCCCAGCCACCCTCAATCCTCATCCCAGACACGTTCAATCCTCATCACACCTTCAATCCTCATCCCAGACACCTTCAGTCTGATGAGAAAATTGCTGTCTGGTGAGAAATCATCCCCAAATTTGTGACCAGTAGGTCACTGATGATGTTTTGCAACTGTTTTTTTTTCTCCAGCTCCATCATGATGTCCTAAAATTGGGGACTACTTCCCCTGTTCTCTGTGGAGAACATAACCATAGCATGGTTAAAGCACTGTGTCCTGGTTTCAGTTGGGAAGGGAAAGAGTTCATTTTATTTCTAGTGATTGCTGTGAAAGGAATATCAATAATACCTATTGGTTTTAGTTGTTGCTAAGTGATAATTGCACTATTCAAGGAATTTTTCACCTTCCCATAGAAGAACAGACAGAACAATGGAATGGCCAGTGAAATATTCCATAACAGACATCATGCTCAGTATTTAAATGAGGGTTGTCCGGGGGGTGGGAATCCGTGATCGCTGCTCAGGACAGTGCCAGTTCACTGGGCGGTGAGTCACCCATGTCATTATTATTACTGTTATTGTCATTTTTCCTTTTCTTTTATTGTTTCTATTAAACCGTCTTTATCCCAACCCACAAGGGTTTTTTTTTCTTCCTTTCCCCTCCTTTTTTTGTTCCTCATTCCCCCACCCTTTGGTGGGGGCGGGGGAGGGAGGGGGAATGTAAGCAGGCAGCTGTGGGGTTCTAGTTGCCGATTGGGGTTAAACCACAACACACTAATTTAACATCATAAGCAAAGAGAATAGTTTCACATCAATTCACTCCAATATGGTGCCAGGGAAGCCTTACAACGCTGTCAATTGGCTGCAAAGTGGAATGGTTGTCAGGGGATGGTTTGTTTCGTTATGTTTTGCTGTTACGTTATTGCACATAGTGAGTAGTCTCAAACCAATGAAACGAGACAGTCAGGATAAACACTTCCTCCCCACCAATAAGATATGTTTGTCTGGAGCCAGGCTGATGTTTTCTAAAAACACCACTTAATATGATTCAGGTCATGATCAGCCTCATTATTAACCATTCAGTTCAGCTGCGCTTCCTCACCTCAGACCACGCTGTGATCATCAGAATCAAATATTCAGAAATCATTAAAAAGACAAGTCAGAATAAAGCCATTCCTGTATGGGAAGAGATCACAGGAGAGCAGTAAGATACAGCAGAGTTTTCTGCCAAGAAAATGTGAAAAGACAGAAAACATTAAGGAAAGCTGCTGTGAGAGGAAAACATGGGAATCAGAATATGCTGGCTTTTAATCTTTAATTTTGACTTTTTTTCATTTTTCAATGTTTTTTCCCACATTCAAGATAACCCTACCTATCTTTTGGCACAGCAAGTCAAACCCAAATGAGGGTTATAATTTGTTCTCCTAAGAGACCACTTTCCACCACCTTCATGCGTGGCTCCCCTCAATGCATGGCAATGGTGCTCACGGATTTCTGCAGCCCTTTGACCTATGGACTGAGGGAATGGATCCGTGATGGTTTAGGTCTTTCTTCTTAGGCCTGAGTCTGTTCCCTTAAGCTTTTTCGCCATGGGAACATACAGTCGTTGTTCTCTCCATGTCATCTCCCCATCCTGTTTAGTGTTTCCCTGAAGGCGCTGGCATAATATAAGATATATGCTAAAATGTTAATTAATTCATAATGATTGACACTGCAACTCCATTAGACCATGAATAAGCACATCAAAGTTTTTTGATGATTTTTCAAGATCAGCAGCTGTGGCTCAGTCAAGGCAAAGAAAGATTGGACTGATGCCTGTCTGAAGATGGCAACGCCCAGGTCACTCATCCCAGGCGTGTCTGGCATCTATCCTCAAAATGAGATGAGTTCACAGCCATGCTTCAGGACTCAAAACTGTCTTTGGACATTCCTGCACTGCTCCATCCCTGGAGGTGTTCAAGGCCAGGCTGGATGGGGCTGTGAGCAACCTGGTCTAGTGGAAGGTGTCCCTGTCCGTGGCAGGGGGGTTGGAACTAGAGGATCTTCAAGGTCCCTTCCAACCTAAACCATTCTATGATTCTGTGATCCTATGATTTCTACAGCCCATTGTGCTCTCCTGGCTAATGTGGTCTTGGATCAATTAAAACGTGATTTTTGTGCCCTGAGAATGGGTTACAGCTGTTCAGTCTTTTTCCTAGGGACAAAGCCCAGTCCCTGCAGAAGGCCACAGACAGAAATTGCTGAGTACAGACAGAATGAATACTCTAGACTTCTCTTCTGATTTGCAAGTTGAAGAATGAATATCCACATAAAAAACTCTGACTGTCTCTTTCCTATCAGCAGCTGCACTACTGCAGTTTCTGGAACTACAAAACTGTCAGTTGCTATTACCAACTTACGTTTTTGAGAGGCAGAGCCCTAACAACAGTCAAGACGGCGACTGGGCATAACCCTGTAAACTCTTATCACATGGGATCTGCCAGTGGGATATAGGGGGTGAGGGGTGTTACTGTAGCCAATTTCAGACATCTGTAGTATAGGCACTGTAAAGGTGGACCACTCTCTTTTAGCTCCCTTCCTAGGAGATGGAGAGAAAAATACATAATGTTTCTGATTTAGTTTAAGTATCTACTTTAGGAGAACACAGATCTTATCCTGTATTATATTGACACCATCACCCTGGGCAGCTTCAGCCAACTGGCTCATCTGAACTGCAGTGTCAGACATACCCGACTGCTTGTGGCTAACTTAGATATAGACGTGATGATTACTAGTCTGTGCCTCAAAGATGCCTCCTCCCCACTTACCAGCTAGGGAATGGCAGGAGAAACAAATAAGGTAAAAAATGCATATCACTGTAGGCAGTATGTTTCTTGAAGGAGAATTAAAAATCCATATGAATTATAGAATGTGAAAATTAGCTACTATAAATTCGTCTGAGATACCATTCAAGCCTTAGTGGGTCGCAAGATTGGTTCACCCCAAATTCTCATCATGCTTTAACAATTTTTAACTCAAACCACGCCTTGGGTAACCACTTTCTTGCAAAGTTGACTTCTGGTTTTAGGGATCAGGTCTCATTTACATCAGGAGGGAAGGCTGGGGAAAACGATATCAACAAGGACATATGGGAGGAAGCAAGCCCTACTCTTTAAAACCTCCCTGCTGAAAGGGACTCAACACTCCCAGTGCTCATGGGAGACCACTAAAGCTAGGTCTACACTCTGTGGCTCCCACAAGGTACTCAGGACCCTGTGAGGCAAAGCCTTTGATAGATGCATTTTACCTGGAGGAGATCTGAGATGGAAAACTGCAGCACCCAACTAGCTTCAGCAGACCTGTAGCAATGCGAAGAAAAGATTTCTCCTGAGTGCCCCGTGCATTGGACTACATGTGCTCAGGGTTGAAAAGCATTTTAATCTCCGGATTAAGACATAAGAGCTGCCACTTGAAGGCAGAGGATCAGGCAACCATTTACACCAGCCAAGAATCTGACTCTAAGGTCCAAATTTTTCCCAGTTTTCCCAAAAAGAATCAAATCAAATTTCCCAAAAAGAATCAAATTTTTCCCAGTTTTCCCAAAAAGAATCAAAAGTAACTATGGATTTTAAAGACGTATTTTTGGTTAAAAAACGGTAACATGAGTGGGAATGCCCTAGAATAACTTTAAGGGAATATCATTCACGTGTTTTTAAATTGCATTATATTATATTATTGTGTTACACTAATATATTTAAGCTACTAAATCATAACTATGTATAAAGACTGTAACTAAAGAATAGGTGGCCAAATATGGCTCACCATGTTGGGCTGGGGTTGCTGTCACTACTCTGGCTATCTGAAAGTCTGCTCTTGGGCTCCTTGAATAGTTGGTGGGAAGAGGGGCACCTCAACAGAGCTGTTCAGACCATCTTAAGGTAGATGTCAGAAGAAACGGCATGAATTTCCTTTGTAGAATAAGTTAGGTTTCTACATGGGGTATTTTTCAACACATTAATCACACTGTGATTATATAGAGAGCATGATGGAAATTCATTTCAGCTAATACTAACAATTTAGCTTGGCTAGTTACTAACCTTCCACTATAATTAAAGAGAGGCACCCCTTGAGAATAATACATGCCCCTTGCTCAGACACTGCTGTTAAGACAAGATGAATTACCTTCTGGGGATGCTGCTCACTCCCCGTCAGCTTCAGTAGGACCATGGTTGTGGTGAGAGCCTCAGGAAATGAATACAGCACAAGCAATATTCTTGTGCTTTAATGTGGAGTACAACCATAGCTCCATGTTCTTGTTACTAGTGGGTCTGCAGCCTCTGGTATTTTGCTGAGAATATACAGTCCTTTGTCAGAGCAGCAGTGAACCACTCAAATGCTGAACTGGACCCTGACTGCCACTACTGAAAGATTCAAGAATCAAATGGTTGTGCGGTTTGCCAGGTCTAGGGAGAGGCAACCCAAACATTGTCCCATTAAATCTGATTACACTCGAACAAGTATGTGATTCTCTGATTCTGTGAAGTACACAGATGCATGCAGTTTTCAAGTACTCATTTCTCACAGACTGATGAATATTATCTGACATTACTTTCTCCCCTCAGAAGAAAAGGTTAAGCAGCCATTTGATTGACAGACATCCCAGCCAGAACAACAGAGAAATATAGAAATATGAGCAGATAGCATGTAGCAGTGTATTTTAAAGTCATGCCTAAAAATGTAGGCACAGAAGTGCACTTGAAAGACAGCGAGGTGAGTCAGACATCCAGCAATTACATTGTTCTTAAAATGAGTGAGAAGGTTGCTGCTGGGAGGTCATGAGAGATCACTTTGTCAAGCAGTGTTAAATGAAGCAGTTGCCTTGTATCTTTCTTCGGAGCTGCTCTGTGAAACTCAGCATCTAGTAATTTAAAGGTAACACAAAGAATAAGACAGTTTTCAGAAGAAAAGCCTGGCCATGTCCATTTGCTTCCATTTGCAAAAGCGTGGACAGGAAAAGATGAAAGACGACTTTGCATGTAAGTCAGCGCACCTCTGCATGCTCCAGCTCTCTGCTGAAGGGTGAAGAGGGACTTTGAGGGTCTTGTGCGGGATCTTTGCACAGCAGTGAGGCTTGATTTCAAGCACTGAGGTTTAATTCTGGCATCCACTGACAGGCAGAGTAGCCTGGATGTTGAAAAAGTCCCAATTTCCTCACTGGAGGTGTGATGCCATTTATCAAAATCGTGATGCAGCTTATATTATAGGTATCATTGTATATGGAGTGAGACATTCAGGGCATACAGGGACTGCCCTGGTGTTTCCATTACCAAAATGTATTTTGTCCGACAATTTCATCTGAGCTCAGAATTTCTCTTGTCTTCCTTCAGTTTGGCCGTTCCCAGCATGCAAAAGAGAGCAGCAGACAGGCGCCTTCCCTCATACACTGAATGAGACGATCATTTGAAAAACAGCTTGATCATACCAATCTCCTGCAACCTTGATGTGAGGCACCAGCTGCAGTTGCTGCGTAGCGTGCTCTGTTTTGGCTGGTTCCCTGATCCAGCTATGGATTTGCTGACTCTGTGTCCGATACTCTGGGCCTTCCAAAATTCTTGGTGTTCCCCAAGAGTTGTCTTCTGCATGCAGCACAGTTATATTAAACCTTCCTTCATCAAACAGCATCACACAAGGGGTTGGCACTTTTTTCCTTGAAATAGCATATATACAGAACAATGGCCATTGTCCCAAGAGGGAAGAATTTGAGTGCTACTGATTGCTGTGAGAAAAATATGTCCGGTGTGAAAGTTACGCTCCAGCACATAACTCAAAGTATTTGAGCACCACTAACTTTATGCTGAATAAAGAGCTTAAAAAGCCCCACAAGGGCTGAGCTGACCCACTGTTTGTCCTTTGCGACTGCACTGGAAGCGCACAATAGCATTTGCCCTTTAATGGGATTTCAAAAGCCTTTAGAATCCTTTAATAAAAAAAATACAATCAACAGAAAATAAAGCTGCACTTTCAATTAACAAGGACAATTACCTCTAATTGTAAAGCTCATACATTTTTCAAAAGAAGAGATATCATTTTGCCTTAATTGCTAGGTGTGTTGAATAGGCAATTAAAAACGCATTACATTTGGACCCACAGATAACAAGGAACAAATTTCTGTCCTGAGCAGATTACAGTTGTGAATGTGCCTCCGTTTTCACTTTAAAACCAATAAAGGGGCTCCCTGGGCATATTTCATGGTTCCTCCGCTATTGTCACTGCAGATAAGATATCAGCATTTCCATTACAAACAGCTGACTTTCAGGGGGAGTCGACTAAATGTTCCTACAGACAGAAGTGTGCCATCACTCAGCCCAGGGCAGCTGTGTCTGTATTGTTTAATACACATTGGGTTGCTTGGGCTGTGGCTGCCTCCTGCACACAGGGGGATGAGCCCCAGCAATTAAATTGTGGTGGGGACTGGGCTGCTTCCGAAATGCAGATGCTCTAAAGGAAATCAACTCCCTAACAGAAATATGCCCCTTTACCCTCCCCACACAGATAGGTGTTGTTAACCTGCTGAAGGGACGAGCTCACAACTGCACAAAATTGACAGAAAAAAAGAATTCATGTGATTTCTCACTCTCTCCTCTGGTCTCACTCCTGCAAACACTGAGCACATCAGCCAGCTTTACAGAGGAACTTGCTGCCCCTTGAACTGAAGCAGACAAGCCCTGGAGAGCCATGTTCTTTTCTGCTACATAGCATCATCATGGGACAAATTTACATGAGAATCCATTTGTGCTGCTATTTGTCTGCAAACCAAGAATGACATATGCAAAACAACAGTCACAGCTGAATGTACTTCGCAAACTGGGATAGCTTCTGTATTCCAGCTCTGTTCTCGTTGTTCATTTAAACCATGCTTCTCCCCAACATCCTTTCTCAGTTAAAGAAACCAAGGCCCTCAGAGAGCATTAATAGGAAATCTAATTAGTAATTCCCAGAGATTACTGAAGGTGGAGAGAGTGTTAAGTGTGAGATACCCTCTGAAGCCAGAAGTCACAGCTGTCCATCACTCCAGCCTATCATGCTGCAGGGGCAGCAGAGGGGTAGAAAGGTACAATCCAGGTCTTGTCCGTAACAAGTGTTCAAACCAGCATTCAGAATAGATAATTGAAGATCCGGACTGCTGCCTCTGAACTTTCCCTGGCATTAAACCTAATGTGCATTATAAAATTCTTCTAGTTATTTTTCTGTTCATGCAGCCCAGTGAATTTTAGCCATACCTAAAGTTAATAGGTGACATTATTATACAAAGGCCTTTCAAAGCAAAAACAAGCCAGTAATTGCCTTTTTTTTTTTTTTTTTTTTTTGTTAGGTCTGTGCCTAGGAAAGCACAAAGCACGTATTTGATTTATCATGATTTATCATGCACATAAAATTATTCTGTCAAGACATCTTTAATTGAACTGCTTTCATGCCTGGAGCTAAGACAGCAGAGAGCTGACTAGAAGTAAGACTGATCAGATGCTTAAAGGTAAGCCTATCTAAGCACCTGGCTGATTTGGGGCCTCTGATGAAATCAGTTGTGGAAACCTAATTCATTAGGCTTTAGTCTGTATTGATTTCTTGCCAGGACAATTTATAGAGTTGCAGAACTCACAACTTCATACAAAGATTCTTGTAGAACTAGTACAAGAGTGAAAGACAGTTAGAAAGGGTCTCTGTGCTCACAGATGAGCAACTCTGGGTCCTGCCTCTCTCCCAGAAAGCTCATTTAGCTCTCCAGGAAAAGAGAAGTAGTGATGTGACCCAGGAACTGCTCACAGATCAGTCTTACCTAGGTCAGGGTAGGAGACCGACCTCTTTAATGAGATGATATTGTCTGGAGCAGTGAGAGATGAGACAGCAGACCGAAACAGAGGGGGCAGTGGGTTGTTTCAGGGACTTTCTGACCAGTCAAACAAAAGTATTAGTATGAGTGTTGCTATAATACGAGTCTTTACAAATACAAATAATATTGCTTCTCCACCCCATTTGCACAGTTCTGTCTTTTAAATGCTTGCTTTCTGTAATATCCAAGGCAAACTTCACACTAATGGCCAGAACTGTTGCTGTACAAATGAGAGCTTTGATAGTAAAAAGGTCCAATTTATTTATTTATTTAACAGAGACCTAAACTTCAACTTGTTTTGCTAGGTGACGTTCACGGCACTGTGTCCTCTTTTTGCTGATGTCCACCCTACTTTGCACTCTCAACTCTTTTACTAAAGGACATTGTTCATTTTCACTTTACGGCGCCCATCCCAAAAGTTCCCTGGTGCCACCACTGACCGAACCAGCAGGTCCCTCTGAGTCCCTCAAGCAAAGATTCACGACAATGCATCTAACCTGTAGGGACAGTGTGGTGACATCTAAGTTGCTTTCAGTCCCAGATGTTGATGGTGACTCCAGAAGTTGCCCAGGAAGCCAAATGTGCCCATGCTGCAGTGGGTATCACCCCGCTGTGTTAGCTGCTGGCTCTGGCTGACTTCAGTATCCATGATGCTGATTCTAAAATGAAAATCCTATGATTTCAGACCACTAGGTCCAGATGCTATCTCTGAATAGCCACCTTCCAACAGCTGCGTCTCTCCATGAGAGACTTAGAAACTCATTGGCATGTGGAAATCAGGACTCTGAAGTCAGGTCTCATTCACCTGAGAAGCAGAAAGAAAAAATCCTACATGTAGTGACGGGAAGCTGGGAGAAGTCCCTGCATGATGGATGGTCAGGGGAAGGTTGGATGTGCAGAAGGGCATTACACCTCTTGCTGTTCCCCTTGGCTGCTCCAGCTTCCCCAGCCACTGGCCCCAGGGCCAGAGCATTGCCAAGCTGTGCAAGAGGAGGAAGGAAAATAATAAATATGACAGCAACCATTATGAATGAGCTGTGTAAATGAGAAGAGGTGATGCTACTGAGGCTCCAGCGCATTTGGGTTCTGTATCCATAATATTTCTCATAATTTTGTGTGTAAATTGATAGATACAGCACAGATGGAGAAAGAGAATTGCAGAGCTTCAGACACCAAGCACGTCAGTAGAACTAGTTGCAAATTTTCTGTTTAAAGGCTTCTGTCCTCTCAGGAGATGGAAGTTCATCAGAACAGAAGGCGTTTGAGGGAGTCAGCTTCTCTGACTTTTCTAATCAGAGTATTTTTATACCACCACTTCCAAATTTTCAAAAATATCTGAATTCAGCATTATGAAAATTATTTCTTTAAAAGCATCCTCAAGTTTGGACATTTTAAATAATTGATATTCACATTTATGTATAAATACATATATATAAAAAGACAAAAATAAAAATTAAACAGCTTGAATGAAAAAATTTGAGTAGTTTTGTGTTTGAAAGGTTTTTGAGATTGGAATTTGGGTTTTTCCAGGTTAGAGGTTTGCAAAATTTCGTAATTTTGCAAAGAAAGGCAAATTTGGTGGTAGGAAAACCCTGAAGTCTTTTTAATTCCAAAAACTTGTTGATCCTCAGACCACTACCTACTCACTCTAGATGGGAAAACTCAGGTTAAAAAATGAAAACTGGACTTGAAATGAAATATTTCTCCATGCTATCAGAGAAAGGGCAAATGGTAAGCCTTTTCTTTTGCATTGTATTTGCATCTCATGTTCAAAAGCATTAGTACAAATGAGGATTTTAAAACACCAAATTTATGTATACACCTGAAAAAAGTCCTCCGATATTAAGGTCATGAAAATATATTTCCCTGAAAAAAGTTGATTTGTACAATATTAATATATTCCACGTACAGCAAGCCAAGTAGAGCAAGTGAATATTTCATACTTGGAGTGTGAGATGCATACATATGATGCATTACATCAGGGAGTGCTAAGATGTATTTATAATTTGAAGGACTTTAGACTGAAGCAGCTTCAGTTTGCAAGATGAGATACCAATAAAAAGGGAAGTAATCTTGAAGAGAGCTATGCTGTATTCCTAGGAAAGCAAGGGAGCAAAAGATAAACCATGACCACAGGTGCACATTTAGTTGTCTGCCTTTATAAATATGTATCAGCTAAAAATAAGCACATCTAGTACATCTGTCTCAATATGTGTGTAAAAACCTAATCAATGTGAAGGATAACAGAGTACGGGTTTGATCTGGTGAATGCATAGGTGCTGTAATATATGGATATGGTAATAGAAGTCTGGGATGGTAATGAGTGTATGGATACTTCTATTAATACACACAAGTGGGCTCTTTGCACTGAATTTTGCTCTTATGGGCAATGCTGAAGCAGCAGTTTCCCATTGCTCTTCCTGTCTGGGTCACTGCTAATCAATAGCCTTATAAATCAGTGCTTTTAGGCCACTGCCAGTCTGATTCCTCGTGTAAACACTTGTCAGGTTCAATTAACGGCCAGCCAGGTCTGCTGCTCTTCCCTTCCCTTGCCTTGCTGTTGCACTGAGCACGGGCTGCATTTGTTGTAGTAGCTGTAGCTGTTCTCTTCCAATGGTGATTGTGGTGGGTTGGCCCTGGCTGGACACCAGGTGCCCACCAAAGCCGTTCCATCACTTACCTCTTCAGCTGGACAGGGGAGAGAAAACACAACGAAAGGCTCATGGGTCGAGATAAGGGCAGGGGAATCTCCTCTCCAGCGCCAGGGCCACCTCCTCCCCTACTTCTTCACTGACCTTGGTGTCTGCAGAGTTGTTCCTCTCACATATTCTCACTCCTCTCTCCAGCTGCAATTGCTGTTGTGCAGCAACTTTTCCCCGCTTCTTAACTGTGTTATCCCAGAGGTGCTACCACCGTCGCTGATGGGCTTGGCCTCAGCCAGCGGTGGGTCTCTCTTGGAGCTGGCTGGCATTGGGTCTACTGGACATGGGGGAAGCTTCTAGCAGCTTCTCACAGAAGCCACCTCTGTAGCCCCCCCCGCTACCAAAACCTTGCCATGCAAACCCAATACAGTGATGAAGGAAAGAGAAAGGCATCAATGTCTCTTTTATCAGTGGGATCTCTAGGCTTGCTGAGCTGCTCCTAACTCCACTA
>NW_009648785.1:750055-776269 GCF_000708025.1 Charadrius vociferus | reverse complement strand
GCTTTGTGTAAACAACTCAGCTGGAGCAGGAGCATGTGAATATGCATGGGAAGCAATGTAGCGAAACCACAAGAATGGACAGAGCAACAAAACAAATGATCTCTTTACAGATTAATACAAATTTAAAATACAAGAAAGAAAAGGAATAACAAAGAACTTCTTCAGAGTGAATGAAAGTTGCCAGGGAAGTCCCTCAAGGATCTGTCCCAGAGTTTTCTCAGCTCAGCATATTCATAAACGGTCTGGAAAAGGAAATAAATAACACAAAATTATTCAGAATAGTCAATTCTGTGTTGATTTCAAAGACTTACAAAAGGATCTCGCAATGCTGAGTGACAGGGTGATAAGATTGCAGTTGAATTTCAATACTGATGAATACAAAGTAATGCATTTGGGGGGAAAAAAACCCATAACCACACATGCAAAATTATAGGTTGTAGGAATTACAGGGAGGAAAGGAAAGGATAGGAGAGGACTGTATAGCTAGGAACTGTGCAGACAAGAAAAACTGCACATAATTATTCATCATATCCAAGAAAAAGGCAGTCTGAAATAAAATGATCAGAAGGAAGGTTTAAAAAAAACATAAACCAACGGAAATTACTTTCATACAGTTTGTAATTAAATTGTGGAACTCATTGCCACAGGAAACTGTAGAGACAAAAGCAAAATCTGGTTCATAAAAGAGCTTAAACTCAGTGGTAGAGAATATTTCATTGCATATTAATGCTGGCTCAGAAATTATTTGAACTGCTGTTTGCCAGGAGCTGGTAGGACTTACCAGATAAAGATAGCTTCATACATGACCTGTTAATCCTCATCCATATGAATCACTAATTACTAATAGAAACAGGATTGGAGACTACATGCTTTTTGTCTAGCCCAGGAAGCTGGGTCTTATATTTTTAATAACATTATTCTTAGACGCTTCTTTAAAAATAAAAAGCCACTAAACCAAACTGCTGTACATTTGTATGAAAACTAGAGGTGTGAAAACATAGGGTATACTACTTTTTAAATTGCCAGCATCTAGGAAAATGGATTATTTCCCTTACTTTCCTACTTATTGGGATAAGATCCATATCTTAATCAGCATCCCTGCTTCCCCAGCACTCTGACTTTGCCACAGACTTGATTCTTCAAAGCTCTTACCTTGCACAGGAATATAAGGACTGACAATCATGAACAAAAAGTGTCTTGTTTGGCAGTAGAGATAGCGTGGCTTTAACCATACCAGAAACCCAATCCAGCCCCAAAATAAACGTGCTGTTTCGGGAATGGTAAAGTTACAAAAGACTTTTTCTTGCGAATTTGTGTCCTATGTCTTACCAGTCAGGTTTTTTGCCTTCTTTCCCATCCACCTCAACCAGTACTTCCAGTTCCTTCCAGTAGATCTATTTGGGTCATATGGGGCATGGCTGGTGGAGGTTGGCTAGGTGGCTCTTACCCCTCAGGGTATATGAACTTATAAATGCCTCTTTCAGTGGGCCTCACTGAATTCCTTCTTTGCCGTTCTTGTCCGTTATTTAGCTAAGTTTAAAAGATATCATTAAGGTCTCTAATTCTCCATCAGTTTTGAGTGAAAATGGCCGACTGCATCAAAAGCTATAGGAGGGGAACTGACAAGACCAAGAGCTCCATTGCACAACTTTGATTCCAAGACAAAGGGGTCACATAAAAAGTGTCACATATCACTCTTTGGCTATTTGTCTGCACAGCTTCTGAAACTTCCATGTCTGGGGATATAGTGATGAATAGAGCATCCCAATATGTATTAAAGGAAGTCTATCCTTTGACTTGATATGAGTAACAGACAGAAAAACCAACTTCTGGAATATTTTAATTTATAAGAACATATTAGGGAATAAAAGGGTTTTGCAAGAGGAGCCCTAACTTGTAAACATTTTCAGCTTTTTCTGGTTCACTATGAAGAGGGCAAACTAGCTTTTCCCTTTGCAGTACCTGATGAAACAAGAAGAGACAAACATAACCACAGGACGGAAACAAATTGCAGACCCCATCCAATTACACAGTTGACATTATTAAATCATATAAACTGCAAGTCAGGCATTTCAGTTCAGTTAAGTTCAGAACAAGAAGAAAAAAAAAAAGAATTCTTTGAAAAAACTCATTTTGTCTGAAAGCAAAACATTGCAACCCAGCCATGAGCTGTAAGTTCAAACACCTTTGCTAAAAGCCTCTATTCATTTGCAGTTTATTGCATAGCATGAAGCTGCCCACTCTGGTTATATCCTTTTTTAAATGCTTGGAACCGTAAAATGTAAGAAGATTAATCATATGCAATATATATTCATTAGGTAAATATTGAGATGCCGAATCAAATAGATTACTTTGCATAAACATTTCTCATAAACTATGAGTAGGCATCATATTTAATAAAAATCACAAACGAGTGGAGAATGATTGCCCTGCATGCAAAAGCAATATAAAATAAACACCTTCATAAGCGACAGTTTCACCACTTACCTCCAAAAGCTATTCATATATACAATCCATTTATAACAGTAAACTGGATCTGGGTTTTGCAGTTTTACAATTATTATTCCCTCAAGAGGGACACAATATGCAGCTTTATGGCAACTTTTCTTTTACTTAATACTGCACATAAATTATTGTCAGGTCACAGGGAGCAGAATAAGCAGAGTAAGTCCCATCTTCTTTTCACTCCTCTCCTTCTTTATATATTTATTTTTATTCCTTCTCCTTTTGGGAAATGTTTTCCATGAGAATATTTCCTTCCTTGTTACAATATAATCACTATTTGGGGGAAAAAAATATGATCTATAGGTCAAATTTCATTACTGCCCTTTAAGAGACCAGTCCTTGCTATGGAAGGACAGAAAAACAGCTATGTTGCAGAATCAGTACAGCAGTGAACCATATGAAAATAAATTATTTGAGAAACAAGTGCACAGTTTGTTGGAGCAACACAGAGGTTCACTGTAAAAACCTCTTTCTTCACATGGGTGAATGCCAGGAAGAACATGAGAACAGTCGATCCCTTGGGGGCCACCACGCAAGGCTGCCCAGAGACAGCATAGGGCCACTGCCCTACTGTTGAGAAGGACAATGCCTATTCCAAATTCCCTTACTGTAAAACTAAAGTCTAACATAGTCAGTGTCCTGACTCCTAGATTACATCCCTCCACATGGGAGGTGTAAAGCATGGCACACAGATCAACATCCAATGCTATATGGAGTTGTCTAGCCTCTGGAATTTGTGGAAATCATTGCTACATGAAATTTTAGTACAAATATATTTCAAAGCAGTAAGAGAAATTAACTGAGAAGGGGATGTTAAATGCACCACCTCTGCTTAAGGAATTTGCTGAGCCACATACCATGAGAGGCTGGAAGAATATGGTGGAAAATAAACATTCCACATTGCTTGGTCTTATACTGCATCTACTATTGCCCACTCTCAGAGACCGAGGCTGGAAGAATATGGTGGAAAATAATCACTCCACATTGCTTGGTCTGCATCTACTATTGCCCACTTTCAGAGACAATAGAAAGAGCAAGACAGATCTCTGCTCTGACCTACAGCAACATTAAGCATCTGTACTGCAGCTGCACTTTCAAGGAGTCTAGCAATTCTCTCAATTCAAATCCACTGCTGATGTTATTGCTTATAAAGAAAGGTATGCATTAATAGTCTGGATCTCACTCTAGTAGAAGTGTATAAGGAAAAAAGAGACAACATTGGCCAAAAAAAAAATATGTAAACTGTTATTTGCACTTGGTGGTTTGCAGCTAGGACACCATACCTCCAAGGGTGCTGTTTGAAATGCTTCTAAACAGTAAGGTACTAGTTGTGTTAAGTGCAAGTAGTAAAATCTAGGAGTTTCTTAATAGTTGATCATTTATGGTTGAACTTGATAATTTTAAAGGCCTTTTCCACTCTAAATGATTCCATGATTCTATGATTTTCATGTTTAATCTAAGCCAACCACATGCTTCATATTCTTTGTGAAGTAGAAGTAAAAGCTTGAGTATAACCGTGTATTTCTGGTATAACATGATCTAGGATGATGCTCTGGGAAGAACTCTGGAAAATTAAGCAGTGAAGGAGAATGAAGATAAAATGCTAGGCAGAGAAAAGTTGCAAGCTATAGGATGCAGTACACACCTGATTATCACTAATGAGAAATGTCATATAGTCAAATACAAGGTCATACCATTTACTGAATTTACCACCCTGAATGTGTCAGTGCTGTGCGTCATTTTTACTGATTCCAGGCAAACCAGTTTGCTGAGCAGAAGAGTGGCTTTTCCTTCCCTCATGCAAGCAATCCAATGACACTGCTTTGAGGATAGATGGTAAAGGCATGTTCTTGTCTGAGATTGTCATTAACAACTTTGCGAAGTCATGATGAAGCAAGAAAGCACACCTACCGTTGTTCAGCCCTGCTGGTCCTGGTTTCAGTCTCTGAAGTATGCATTTAACTCTAAATAACAATCTGCATTATGCATTTTAATTTAACATGGTTATCTTTTTAATGTTATTAGGTGTAGGATGATATATCTTACACAACTTCACAAAGGCCTTCAAGAGTTTTGGATTCTTAAAAATTCCCTTTTCCCATGGTTAGTCTACACTGTGTTTTTTATCTTAACTTGTGGAGGAGACTCTCTAATGTAACAAACTCAAGGGTTGAGCTCTGTGTTTCCATTTGTCCGGTGTACCTGATGTCTGGGGTTGGCAGCTCTGGCTGGAACTATAAATTCAAGGAAAAATCAGTGCAAACTTTCATGTGCATCCCCATCAATCCAGGCAGTTTTACCATTCACAGACACATCACAGGGCAGATTCACGGCTAACAAAGTCTCCAGAGGTACTATGATGATTTACACTAGCTAGCCTGTAGTTTCTGAGCTTTGGACTTTTGCTTTCCAAGCGGGTGAGATTCTCTCAAAGGACAAAAGTAGGTAATAGGAAGTCAGAAATTAGGAGGGAGGGAAAAGAAGGTGTATTGGAACCCTTCTGTCAGAAAAAAACCCTCAACGTGAGTTCTCAGAGCATCCACAAGGATTCACAGTCTGGACTGTAACAAACTACAGCTCTTGTTCAAAAGGAGTTGAGGTCTAAGATTGCTATTTTGCCCACCTTGCTGTGCTCTGTGTATTTTATTGCTCTATCAACAACCTCTCTCTCTTTTTCCCTGTGCCTTATTATCATATCCTACCCTCCTAAATCTACCCACAAACATACAATATTCTGAAATGGTGCCATCTATCATACCAAAAAGGATAAAATTCTACCATTTGTGTTAAAATGAGGAAAAATAGCATGGATTTTATCTTATCAGGCAGAATTACTGCTTTAATCCATCATGCTGGCTACAGTGGTAAATTATGGCCCAGAACTGCTGGGGGATCACTTGATTAGCTTTTAATTACCTATCACACTGATGCTGTGATAAGAGACACAGCATGTTCTTGATTTCTACATGAATGACATTAAGTTAGCTATTTGGCCCTGATTAATGTAAATACTATAAGAGACTAATAAGACTTATTGGAAGAGATGTCTTCCCCAATAGAAGCAAGAGCAAGCTATGCTTTGTAGATTAAAATACAATTTTGTTTCCTCCCTCTTAAAACTTTAGAGTCACAGTGCTAGATAGTGTATTGCCTTGCATGACTTTACAGCTCTTTGCATTTGTAGTAGGCACTTTATACTTAGTTTTCAGGGGAGAATTGGCCGCATTTGCAACAAGATGCTGGAGAGTCACCTTCAAAATGTGCATAACTGATTTGAATATTCCTTAACAATGTTATTCTTCTTCTGCCTTAGGAACCAAGTCCTGCAGGATCATCTGTAAAATAAGAATATCACAAATGGACAGCCGTGCAAAAGTACACAGAAAGAAAGGAGGAAAAAAACCCATATGCCTTCTTCTGGTCAAACCAAGTGGCACTATCAGTTATTAACTTGACCTATTACACGACGATGGTGGGAAATCTGTTGAGGAAGGGAGAAGCAAGATTAAGAAAAGGACATACTGCATTCCCCAGCCATATATATATAAACAAAAGCAAGCTGATGTTATTTTTTATTTCTTCCCTAGGTACCACACTTTTTGACAGTGCTGAGATTAACAACCTCACTCTCAAAATGTGTGGCCGGCCTTTGCACTCAAAATAACACTTTATGACTTCATTCCCTGGTAGGACTTGATAAGGCTTCTGCAGAATTTTTGATGCAGAGCATTATTGTGCTGCTGTGGTATTGATTGATCCACTGCAAGATGGGCAGGAGGTGCTCACATAGGCTTGAAATCCCCTGCTTGAGTTTGCAAATAGTTCCCCTAGGTAGGATTTATGTTACTGAGATGGGAAGAAGTGAAGCAGAGTTCACAGGGATTTTAGAGATGTAATTCCGGCTCCTAAATAGCTTGCGTATTTTAAAACATGTGTAAAAATGCATAATTTTTTTTATTCATTGTTCACAAATACTGTGTTACCAGGGATTCCTCTGTGATTATGGGAAAAGGCTAATCTTCCTACTTTTCCTCACACAGCTGTCAGGTTTCTCAGGCTATGTACCACAACACATTTTAGGATCATTTTTAATTGAGAGCTGTAGTAATTCGAGTTGATACTATCTCTAGCAGCAGACAGCGTGGAGCACCCTGTGAGCTCAGAGAACAGAGTTGTATTTGCTGAAACTACTGGTTCAGGGGAGCTGCAGTACATGACAGTGCAAAACTACATCCAAGATAGAGGACACAGCCAAGTGAAAATTCAGATAGGAACAGACATGCAGATTGCAGAAAACCAGCTTCACTTGCAGGATTCTCGTCCTAGTGGAAACTGTGAAGAATGACAGCCGTGACGCTCTTATACAGCATCAACACTGGGCATAGCCATCGAGTGAACAACACTGCATTTCGATTGAATTGTTTAGGATACTTCAATTGCTGAATTGATTTCCTCCAGATTGATTTTTTTTTTCTTGATTGCAAATTTATCTACATCCTCAGTTCTCTTATTCTATCAGAGCTCACGTTGTGATAGTAGCAAACATGAAAGTGCACGTGTTGTTCATTACCAAAGAACATAAGCAGAACCTAATTACTTCCATATATTAGTCATGTATTAATTTCCATTAGTTACTAATTACCAGTAGTCAACCTCCTCAGGTTCATGCAAAGAAGAGACAGCAGGAAGTTCCTAAATCTCCTAAATAACTTGGGACATGAAAAGAGCTCTGCTGTAACTCAGCTCTGATCTAGAGCTGGTGGGAAATACTACAGTCCACCACTTCAGCCTCAGAAAATACCAGGATATCAAATTCTGAATGTTTCTACAGTTTTCAGCAAAACTCCGCTAGAAAAAGTGATCCAGTGAACTACACTCTCCCTTAGCCTTTTAGATCTGAACTTTGCTCTGTTCCAAAATGGTGCCACGTCAGTAGTTAACGCTGTGTGTGTATATTACACATGAATGGGATGAAAGATGCTCCAGGCGAAAAAAAAAAAAAAATTTTTTTTTTTCCATATTTCTTGTAGATACAGGTGCACTCTTCCTGGACACTAAACCAGCCAGAAGTGCAGTGAATATGGTTAGCATGTCCATAAACTAAGGCTAGTACATTCTGCCTTTCAGTGTGAAGAATTCATAAAACTATCCCCTTGGAGAAGGCGCCCATAACAAACGTCATGCAGAGCACAAGAGCAAGCTCTATAGAATAAACAACTGTATAAAAGCTGGGAAGTAGCTGGTTATGCAGCCATCCTACAAAAAGGATTTGGAGTTTCCAGAGGATCACAAAGTAAACAGAAATAAAATTCAAACTGCTGTAAAAACAGAAAAAAAGGAAACAAACAAACAAAAAAAGACATAAAATAACTCTTGAAATACAAACAGAATTCCTTCTTTGCAACTCAAAGCTGACCAAATCCCTAAGAAAGCACTCTGTTTTGCTTTGCACATCATAGTTCAAGGAAAGCATGGATCAGAGAGAGCAGAGAAAAACAACAACAAGAGCTCTAGAAAACATGACCTGTAGAAAAAGACTTAAAGCATGGGGTCAGTTCAGTTTGGAAACAGGAGACTGAGAAAACAAACATCAACAACATAAAATGTATATACAAGAAAGACAGAAATAAACTGTTGTTCATGCCTTCTATAGCTAGGAGAACTAAGAGGCTTAAGCTACACAAATGGATGTTTAGAGACAGGGAAAACTCTCTACTGTATGGATATTTATGAGCTGTAACAGACAGCAGGGAGGGGTGTAGGTTGTCAGCATTAGAGGTTTCTAAGAACATGGTAGTTAAATTTCATCCTGCACCAGAGAAAATAAATCATTCCTGGTGTCAGCTTTAATAAGCATGTACCCATTTTGTCTAGCAGATAGACATCATCCTTCAGATCCAAAGTAAACAGGGCAAACCACTCTAGCCTGAGGCTTCTGACTGGTATAATGGCTGGTCTGAAACCACTAACTAACCGACAGTTGTGAAATGCTTCTAGATGCTCTAAAAGACGAAAGTGGGTTTGGAGCACGGAGGGAAGCAGATAGGACAAAGACAAATCCAAGAGAGAACAAAAACAGAGTATGTTGTGAGACATGCTGGAAATCCAGGACAGTTTTCCTTGGGTTCACATGTGTGCAACTAACAACAAATTCACCTCTTTCGTTGCACTGATGCCACTTGCACCATTAGTGTCCAGCTACTCTTGCCCTATCTAAACCTTTGCAGGACAAAGGAAATAGCCTGCACATGAGGTGTCTCAGTGTCACATCTTTATCTCTGGTGGGTGTCACAGTGTTTCAGCTGCATGATCCCATAGCTGTCTTAGTGGGAAGAATGTTGTTGGGTTATAGTAGGGCACAGAATTGGAAACAAGACTATTTAAACAAGATATACAAGCTGGATTAGGACTTTCTAATGCACATTTTTTCTGGGCCAGTTGAAGAAGAATGGGTGCTCCAAGTACTTTGGATTGTGTGAAGAGGCGGCTTTCTCAGTCTGATATTCGTATACCTCAGAGTATTTTGGGGTAGATAATTTGTGCGTTCTTACTTCTCCTTCTTTTGCGAGTTCCTCATTACATTCTTCACGTTGAAATTGCTACCAAAGCCCATTTTCCAGCTACTTGTAAAGCGCCATCCAGACCTCCTTCCGCTTGATGCCCCATTCCAACTGCCAGACCCTGCTCTTCACGTGGGCTTGTTCACCCTAAAGCCCTATTTCCCTCTTAATTCCTGTACAAAAGTTGTTGGCTTCAGTGAGTAGTTACTCAAGAGGAATCTAAAGTCCATAACCCAAAAAACCAACCAGTCTTGGCAGAGTTCTGCATATTGTAGATAGCACTAGGAGCAGCCCAGCTGTGGTACCATCAGCTGACAGCATCAGGTTTGTAACTTCAGATTTCTCTTCACGTGGGGCTCTGATGGGGTTAGCTCATTGCAACCTGAGGTTGCTCTTTCCACGCCTGCCACCTGGATACTGGCTCAGAGAGCCACCAGCACGCCCAGCACACTCCCAGCAAAATGTTGCCCTCAGATGGGGCTGCATGTCACATTCCTATATCTCTCTCACTCCATGACTGCACAGAAAATGTGCCTGCTTTTAGTGAAATGAAGAATATGGAGCTATTATTTTACCATATAAGAACATACCTGCACCCATTATTACAGAGTTCATGCAATCGGTAAGGAAGAAATCAGGAGCAGGCTGTAAAATACATGTCATTATAAGCACTCATCATACATTCTGCTGACTGTCAATCACACCTGAATCGGGAATATTTCTGTGCCTCAGAAAACAGTCGTTCAGGACCCTGCTTGGCCTCGTATACTTACCTCTTTCCTCACAACACACTCCTCCTTTGCTAAATACTCCTGAAAGGAAATTCAGGTATCCGCCTTGTATATCTATCTATGGCACATATTTCCCACAGCCTCCCCTCATAGTCGGCAAGTGCAAAATACACTTTACCTCACTCCAGCCCAGATGATCAAGGGAATTTAGAAGTTGGATCTGGTTAGAGATTACAGCACACGTAGGTGTACAACCATGTATGTGCATCTACTTTAATTTCTGAATAAACTGCTTGTACTGAGAAGGGTCCAACTCAAGATTGCAGGAATTGAGCAAAACTTTCCCTCTTTGCTCCTTTGGCAGCCAGGTGACACTAAGGTACAAAAAGGAAGCGGGAAGTTGCTGGTCATTAAACACAGAAATAGAAACCCTGTGGAAATCAAAATGTCAGCTATGCTTACAAGTTACTATGTCAATACCATGACAGCATATGCCGAAAGTGACAAAAAAAAAAAAAAAGATTGAGTAGGATTCTTTTATAGTGGCACTTCCTAACTTTTTGAGATACTGATTTTGCAAATGGAACGGCTTCAAATGTGAATGCATACAGGTAGACAGTGAGTTCTGCATGATTTCTTATAACAAGAAAAAAATTAAGTATATCCAGTATATGTCACAGATCGTATGTTCATTCCTGAATGCTCGCTTTCCTGTATGGTCTCTGACATATTGCTATCAGATGCTGAATTGGATTTCATATTAAAAGGTGCAAGTGTTACAAGTTCTTGGAGACCATAATTGCATCTGAGAGGCTGCTGAGATAAAGTGTGTTTAATACTTTGATTCATTTGCATTCCCTTGAATACCAAAAAGGCATTTTGCTCCTTACAGAAGCAGCTAATTATTTTACGTTAAATTAGTAATAAAACAAAAGAGCTGGGGAATCCTGGCTCACCTAACAAACCACTTAGTTATAATCATTAAAAGATTAGACACTTATATGAATGAGAACAGCCTCTACAGTCACCATTAGTGAAAAAAACATCAGACCTGCCCATCTTTATGCTGTAAGATATAAAGGGCAAGCCTTTCAAACTAGGAGAGTACAAATGCAAGAATTTACTCACAATAAAACACACACTGTATGCAATCCAGTCTGGAGTTCACCATGTCACTATCCTTCATGGCCACTGGCCTTGAACGAGACGCTGACATTTCAGCTCTGTGGGTCTCAGTTTTACCCATCACTGCTTTCACAGAAAAATAAAAAATTTCTTCTTCAACACTTTGTTCGTTTCAGCTTAGAATGGCTGCTGGCTATTTGGCAGTAAGTAGGTTTCTCTTTCTATACAACTGACAGGAGAATCCTTCTGTGAGATAGACACTTTTCTAGCAAATGCTTTTTGTTTCAACATACTGTAATTTTCTAAAATATTGCCCATTTTTCTGAAGATCACCTGCCCAACTCAAGTTCAGACAAGATGCTCTAGCCCCTTTAGATTTCACGTGAAGTCCGTCCCATCATGGGAATAAAAGCGGCCTGTATGAAGTCGCTGGCTCAGAAGTATTTTGAAAATGGTAGGTTGGGGAGGATAGGAAAACCTGTCTTGCAGAGTGGTGGTATTACAACAAAAGAAAAAAAGAAAAAAAAAACTAACTGCCATGAGGAGCTGGCAGGCTTTTTGGAAAATTCTCATTGGACTGTTCTGCTTTACAACTGAAAACTTTCCATTTTTAGTTTTCGCCAAAAGCTTGAAAACATTGAAATATTGAAAACTTGTATTGAAAATACATTGAAAATTTCTAGTTTTGGCACTGATCAAGTGTTCAGACATGGACAGCCACCACTGTGCTTAGACAGGGATATTATCAGGAACAGCCACGTCATTTACAAATAGTATTTGCTCATCAAAGCTAGGCTTGAGTAAACCTAGATCAGCTGAGCAAACATATATGTGTCCAAATCTTTGTACACATCCAACAAAAAATCTAACTGCAGTTGTTTGGTAATAAAACTATGAGTAGTTTCCTATTGCAAAAGAGGACACAACCCGTGAGAGCCATTAAAATGAAATTTTGAAACTACATTGATCTGAGCAGGACCAACATCAGGCCTCAGACACACCTATATTTTTGCATAAGGTTTTCACGAATACTGAAACTAGTAATTTCAAACATAATGATGGTTTTATACCTTCCCCATCTGTAAAGTGGGGGCAATGGCTGTTATCTCACTCCCAGGGAAATGGTGGGTTAGCTCAGATTTGCAGAGCAATCTGGAAAAGAAAACTTTACACAAGAGATAAGTATTACTTTTATTACTCTCTAAAAACCTTTATCACCCACTAAGTTTCCCAGAGAACTATATCTACAGCAATTGGCTGTATGTTCAGAGAAGGTTTTCTTCCGCCAGGCCATTATGGCTGGGGGCCTGCCATATAAGACCAAAAAAATCTGTCCACCTTGCAAGTGAAAACAGAGAGCAACATTCACATCAAGGACTCCATGCACCTCATTTGTTTCAGACTCAATTTTGAAGTACAGGAAGCAATTAACTTTGCTAGGGTTTGAGTTTTCTTTTTTTTTTTCATTAAAAGCATAGAAACACATCCGGAAGGCAGCTCTGAACAGCTTTATTCCATACTGATATCAAATTTTTCTTTATGGGAACACAGAGATGAATAGTAGCCGTGCCTCAAATGTTCATATGTCTACAAGTTAAAGTCAGAATCCACAGTGAAATATTTAGAGGAAAGGCAAAGGTATCAAACTATTTGCCAGTGTTTTTGGCTGTCTTTGCTGTGCTCTCTAAAGTCTAAATTATTTTGCTAGGTAGCAGCATAATATGATCGAAAGAAACACATAAACCCAACCACTTTTCTCCAACTCCCAAAAGCAGACTTCAACAGAAATGGAAGCAAATGATTGTAGTCAATCTAGATGAAAATCCAGCATGGCACCCAGGAAAAGTTATAAGAATTCTTGCAAAGATGTAATAGTGTAATAATTTCTGTTTGTGCTATAGAAGGCTGCCTGAAAGAACCAGGAGGCACATTTACATCTTACACAATAGCTTTAGTAATACTAAAACTTCAGCTGAATCAGCGGATAAGAGTCTGATTAAAGGGAAATTCCCTAGCAATTAGGAATTTCTGCCTCCTATGACTTCAAAGCCCATCAGAAAGTCTGTCTTCAAACCCTTTGTCTTAGTAGATCTCATCTTTAAAGATTTATGATCAGTGAACTTTGCCCCTATATAAAGATTTCACAGGCTTTGAGGAGTGATCAAGTTACTCAAGAACTTTGTGATTTTTCGTGTTTGTGAGAGGAGTAATCTTTCCTTCATGGCTTTAATGTAACAAGGAATTTTTAGAGGAAATTAGTACTCATAGACTAAGGGCATGCCAACTTTATTCCAGCGTTAATGGGATAACATGGTGTTTTTTCTCTTGTGCTTTATTTGCATATCATCGCCTCTGATTTTTCCTGGCATTTCTTTCATTTACCAAAACATAGTTTGCCATTCCCTCGACTTAAAATAAAACAAAACAAAAAACAAAAAAAACAAAACCACAAAACCCAAGAATGTTTGAGAACGCAAACAGCAAAGGTTCGCTTACCAGGAGCTAAACTAAAAGAACCCAGACTTATTAATATTGAAAAAGTAGATAAATAAATTAAATCTGCAGTCTAAACTTATGTGAACCTGATTCATGATGTTTAAACTGCTGAGGTTGGCAATACTCTTGGGCTGTCCACCTGAGTGACAAGGACAGGCCCTGTCTGGCTGTCTGGGTTGGCACAGTACCTGTCATGCTCCTGCTCTGCTTGCAGCTGAGACCCTTTTAAACACTGAAGTGATAAGAGCAACATCCAGATTTCAGTTCCTTTGCAGGAAGGTTACCTGGAGCTCACAGACAATTTTAACACCTAAAGAAGATTTACACGTTCTGATGGGCTTCAAGATACAAACTGGAGGAAATAATGGCAGTAGTTACCATAGTGAGTAACGTGGCCCAATAGGATTAGATATGCAGAGAAAAACAGCACTATAAACCTAACATGCACCCTATATGTGTTACTGGTTTTATTTCAGAAGAACTCTAAGTTGGTTTCCATGGTGTGTTCCCATCTATTAGCAGCTGGAGCACCACAGATACACTCCTGGAGCTCGTCTTCTGGAGTAGTTTTCATTGTCAAGCAGTTCAGTTCATGTGCTCCAAGAGCTCTCTGCAGCTTGAGCCCAAGGACAGCTGGTGGAGCAGCTTCCAAAACGCACTCCCAGTTCAAGAGAAAATGGTAATTCATCTGCCTTCAGTTAAGGTGACCACAATCTTACCGCACATCAGCCACTGTAAAGGCTACAGAGCAGTTTGTTTATCCTGCAGTGAAACTAGATGAAGTCAAACCGCAATGTGTTATGTTTGCCTCAGGCACAGAGCATACATGCAGGCAGTGGTCACAGTTCAGCTGATGCACCATGCTGGAGATTTAAAGCTGTGTGTATTCCTACAGTGACTTTGAAGCCTGGCTGGCTGTGGCCTGAGCAAGGTTGTGACTCTTCCCTTGCCTTTAATATGCTAGGACCCATCCAAAACATACAAAGAAAAGGAAGAGAAATTGTCCTGTCTTCTGTGACCGAGCACTAATCAGATAGCACCAGAGATTTTACAAGACTACTTTAATCTCTTTTACAGCCCGAGTGTGGAGGTCTGAATAGTTCAGTTAAGTTTTATGAATAATAAGCTCAATTTCAGGCTCTTTCCACACCAAACTCCAAACCTGTGATAAGGCCCTTCAATTTGCCTTCTATTTTGAGCTATTGGTAGGTATCAGACATTTATTCATAGAATCAAAGAATCATACAATTGTCTAGGTTGGAAGGGACCTTTAAGATCATCTAGTCCAACCATTAACCTAACACTGCCAAAATGACCACTAAACCATGTCCCTAAGTACGACATCTACCCTTTTTTTAAATACCTCCAGGGATGGCAAATCCACCACCTCCCTGGGCAGCCTATTCCGATGTCTACTAGCCCTTTCAGTGAAAAAATCTTTCCTAATATCCAATCTGAACCTTGTCTGACATAACTTGAACCCATTTACTCTCGTCCTATCACTTGTCACCAGGGAGAAGAGGTCAGCCCCCACCTCTCTATAACCTCCTTTCAGGTAGTTGTAGAGAGCAATAAGGTCTCCCCTCAGCCTCCTTTTCTCCAGACTATTCCTCTGTAGAGCCATCCTACCCTCAAGCAGGTTGACACTCCCTCCTAACTTGCTGTTGTCTGCAAACAAGGATGCACTCGATCCCCTCATCCAGGTCATTGATAAAGACATTAAAGAGAACTGGCCCCAATACTGAGTCCTGGGGAACACCACTTGTGGCTGGCTGCCAACTGGATTTAACTCCATTAACTCTTTGTGCCCGGCCTTCCAGCCAATTTTTTACCCAGCAAAGAGTACACCTATCCAGGCCATGAGCAGCCAGTTTCTCCAGGAGAATGTTGTGGGAAACGGTGTCAAAGGCTTTACTGGAGTCAGGTAAACAACATCGACAGTCTTTCCCTCATCCATTAAGCGGTTCACCTTGTTATAGAAGGAGATCAGGTTTGTCAAGCAAGACGTGCCTTTCATGAACCCATACTGACTGGGCCTGATCACCTGGTTGTCCTGCAAGTGCTGTGTAATGGCACTCAGGATGATCTGCTCTATAACCTTCCCAGGCACCGAGGCCAGACTGACAGGCCTGTAGTTCCCCAGATCCTCCTTCCGGCCCTTCTTGTGGATGGGTGTCACATTTGCTAACCTCCAGTCAGCTGGGACCTCCCTGGTCAGCCAGAAAGCATCAAGTATATTCAAGCATTATACAGTTCAATCTTGTTGAGTTTCATCCAGTATTATCAGCAGAGATTGCTGTTTGAATGGAATGCTGTTTTGTCCTCCTGACAGGTTGTTTTCCATCTTCTGGGGGATAAGTCAAACTGCTCTGCTCTACTGAATGGCTGCTGGGGAGGCAACGCTTATGAAATTTAAATTGATCATCAGTTTGGACAACGATTCATTCCGTTCCTCAAGTTCACTTCGGATTTTGTAGCTGGAAATGGATGAGATCAGTAAGAAGTCTGCTTTGAGTCACTGCCTAAGGACCTGCACTTGTACATGTGGCTGCAAGGAAGATAAGAGTCTAAAAGTTCTTCTTAATGAAGAGGCCCCTGCTTAAAGTACCAAATGCTTTTCAGAAGTAGTACTATAATCAGAATGATGTAATATATTTTTATTGCATTTTTTTTATTTCCAGATCAATCTCCTACATTTACAACTAGCTGATATTCTCATTAATATAGTTGTAATGGGTACATTGGACAGATTTGTCTCCTTTTGTATGAGAATATTTGGTGACACTAACATGTGCTACATACAGCCAAAAACACAGATAAAAATTCATCATGAATTGATAGGGCTTTTCAGGCCCCAGGTCTGAAAAATCAGACTACCATTGTAAATAAAAAAGATTCTGGACTTCTGAAAAAATCAATTCCCATCACACAGCTTCTGCAAGATGAATAAACCCTTATTATCCTTTGTGCAGCTCCGCTGCACAGCCGCAGAAAGGTAAATTATTTTAATTCCTTAATCTAGATTATTAATGACGCCTAAAATGAAGCAGTATCCAGATCAGCTGGTCTTTGCAGTCTCAGCTTTGTATCACCAACAAGTAAGGCAAATCACATTGAACAGATATGAAAAGGGACACCAAGCGCCTTGAGTAAGAAGCCAAGTTTTGTCACGCTGAATTCCTATGTGTTGTTTGACTGATTATGGGCTCTGGACTGCCTCCAGATTCTGGTTTTCTGTTACTACTTGATGAGCTTTGGAAAAAAAATTCAAGAAGTCAAGGCGTTTTGGCTATAGCTTCCCCCAAAAAAGCTAGCCATGTAGGCTTTCTTCTAGGGGAGCTTAGTGTATTTTAGGATAGAACTGTGTAGATCCCAGTTGACTTACTAAACCTGTGCCTGGCTTAAGCAGCTGAACATGTGCCACACTGCTCCCGTATTTTAATTCATAGTTAGCTTCTAAGGTACAGAAGAATCTCATTATCACCTTGTGCTTAGTTCTCTACAGATGGGACATGTGGTTACTGTGGCTATGAAAGAAACCTTATAAACCCAACTCCGTACTAATTTTATACAGTACTTTTCACTGTCTTATTCCCTTTCCTCTTTGCACTACTGAATCAATTAGTTGGATGTTCCACAGCGTGGAACTGGAATTGTGAGTGGGATTGCTATGGCCTAATACATGCATCTCTTTTTGAGCAAGAGTTTCATATCTATGTCTTCTGCAATAAGGGAAAATGAGTCTCCAAAGTCTCTGCAGATCATTTAGGGCAATAACAATACTTAGCAGTTACAGCCCCTTTTCTACTAACCATTATCTTAATTGAAATAGAAGAGTTTGATTCTTCTTTCTCTGCTTTACAGCTCCCTTGGCACCACTCACGCCGTTCAGCACTATTAGCCACAATGTCCCAAGGGGCACCTAGTGAAAGGGCTGATCCTTAGGAACATCTCTGTTCCCCAAAACGCACGAACTCCTCTGTTCCCCAAAACTCAAATCTCTAGAGTCAGTTTACAGCAAATCTAGTTCACACCAGAGGCAGATGCATGCCACAGCAGAAGCAAAACTCTTTGTTCCTCCCTGCCCTATGAGAAGGAATGAGCACACCGGGACACGCCAAAGCAGGAGTCCCTCTGCTAATCCCAAATGCGATGTTGCGAGTCAGCCATGTTCAAGGAGGATTATTTGTTTTCAGCACCAGCCAGAGAAAATAACCATCCACTTCCAGGAAAAGGGGATACCATTCACCCCAGCATCATGCCAGGGAACACAATCCTTCCTCCCCATCCAGAGACCCACCTAACCTGGCCTGACCTGACCAGCCTCAGAAAGAATATGATCAAGATATGAGCTCAGAGTTTATTTCAGAGAGTTGCTTTATTAATCCACTTACACCCACTAACAAAAAGACAAGATTAAGACACTATAGCAGCAAGTAAGAGTTTTTTAAATGGCTTTGGCATGCTGGGACCCAGAAACTATTCATTTCCATCCACCCTGATGTGAAAAAACAGGGCAGGTTTTAGACTATTCAAAGATCATTATGGAATATGTAATTTCTTACAAGTGTAAAAGCTGTCTAGGTAGTCGCAAGAAATGGCAGCTTCAGTGTTTGTCTATAATTTTCCAATCACACACAGCACTATATTTGGGTTACTTAAATATTTTATGAATGTTTATAATGAGAAAAAAAAAAGCATTCATTTTAATAAAATTAACTGACAGGTGACACAAAAGCACTGTCAAAAACCATGATATTTAATAGCTTTGCAAAATACACTTGGGAAAGGGTAGTGAATCCTATATATCTGCACTTAATTTTGTCTGAAAACAGAATTTAAAAAAAAAGTGAACTGCATTTAAACATTTTTGAAGAAAGCTGTGAAATACACAGTGGAGCTGGCAAATTCCACTCCTGATCATCTAAAAGCCTGTCAGACACAATCTCACTATTTTTGTTTAGCAGAAGATTATGGAGTCTCCCACTAGAAACTAACATGAATAAAAGTAGAAACCTACACATAAATCTGGATTTTTGAAAGATCAAGAGAATTTGGTCAGCCTAGGAAGAATGAGTGGTGAGATAGGGAGAAGGCTTTTAATGCTAGTGTTTTAAAGGCAGATGTCAAATAATGTTTTTCTGAAAAAGCTTATGTTATCAATTTATTTCTCCTTTTCCTTACACACTGAGGGATAAGAACTGATTTGAAAGAGCTCCTTTGAAAAGCTAAAACTACTAATAAATCCCAGACATTTTACACTTGCTCAGGAAGATGGGATTTTTCCAGTTTTCCAAGATTTGTGAAAGATCAGAGTGGGACTTTTTGGCCAAGTCTTTTAAAATGCCTGGGTACAAGTTTTATGACCCTATGTAGTTTGAAGTGTTTTGTTTCAGCATTTGGCAACACTTCTACATCTCTGGATCAGTGTGTTTTCTCTTCACAGCTTCTTTCTAAGCCAAGGCACTCTCTCTTCCCATGTTCCCACAGATAAGACCAACAGAAGTGCTGAACCCTGCTTTGAACATAAGAAAGGAAGCTATTACTGGAATATGCTCTCTGAGAATGGGACAGCTTGCAATCTTCATTTTCTTTGCTTCCAAAGGACTCCAGGTCCGTTGTTCCTGAGGGCACATGAAAATCCCATTGGGGATGGTCTTTACACGGCTTCAGAGATGCAGGGGGGGGTGTTTGCACAAAAGAACTGAGATAATCTGAAGGAAACGTGAAAAGAAGAAATCTGTTTTTTGCAGATAGCCATTTTAATGCCCAAAAAGGATTCTCCTAGTTAGCTAGTGCTCTTTCTTTTCTTAATTTTGGTGATTTTTTAAGTACTGAGTCTAGATCCAGGAAAAGGTGCTCCGTTAATGTGCATGTAGAAATGGGGAATGAATGATACAGAAAAAAGCCACCTGAGGTGCACTGTTATCACCCCAAAATGCTATGCCTGACATGTCTTACTGCTCAAACATAACATTAAGCACTTATTACAAGTGCAAGTTTTCTTATTTCACACAAAATCAACCTTAGAAGTAATTTAAAAAAGAAAAAAAAAAAAAAAAGAAAAAAAGAGAAAACCCTCTTGTTTACTCCTAATTCTTCTTTTGGCTAGGGTTACAGGAAGCAATCTCTCCTTTCCTGAGAGATGCCACTTCTGCAGCACACTACAAGAACAAAATCCTACCCCCACATAACAAAAAAGAACACAGTGTTAGCACAATTAAATTCACACTTCACTATTTCCAGTCTTGGCACTCATCCTTTGCAAGTTTTGCCACATTATTAGAGACATTAGTGGTTGCTACTACACATGGATGTGATTGAAAGAGAGCAAAGAAAGGATTCACAGACAAGCAGATGAGTTTTGTATTTGGAGATGGTATAAAAGCTGAATCATTTGTCTGTTTTTCTATTTAAGCTGTGAAAGGAGGGTATAGTATGAAACATCTTGCAGCAAAGCCTGTAGCATAGATATAAAAGTGGAATAAGGAGGGAAATTTCTTTTACGCTTTCTGCTGTTTCTCTTTTTATAGCATTTATGTCTGCTCCTCAAGGTGAGTATGTTTTTGTTTGGATCTGTATAACAATGCTGTTGGCACAGAGGGCATAATTCTACAGACCACTGAAATCATCAGAAATTACTGATAGAAATAATTCAGTGTAATCTTTTCTGGTTTTTATCTCGGCTCAAGAGACCTTGAAGATTTTCAGCCAAAATTTTACTAAAATAATTTAATTTCCTGATAACCTACTTTTAATCTATAAACAGCATCTATGTTCCCTCTTTTGGAGAATTTCCATTTGTGTATATTTCCAGCAGAACATTGTAAGACCGTCACTGGGAATTAACACATAATGAATAAATGCCAAAGCTGAGCTGCAATGCTCAGTTTACCTCCAAAGCTGTCTCTTCATGCTATCAAGGGACATTGACACCATTCTGATTTTACTTGGGACTCCAGAGGAAGCCTTGAATAGAATTAATTTAAGACAAGAGATTCTGCCTTGTGTGCTCATTTTTATTGAGGTCACTAGGCAATCATGAGTACACACTGAATATGAACAGTTGTCCAAATGGCCTCTGTGAACAAGAATAGCTGCTGTGTCGGCATTTACATCTGTGTTTTCCCTGCTGAAGATGAAGAGCTCCCCGTTTTTTATGTGGGACCCTGGAAAGAAAGAGGTTTGGAGGAGGGCAGAAAAGGATATAAGCCTAAATTCTCCTTTGCTTCTCATTGCAAACAGTTCAAGAGTATCTTCCCTGGATACAGCTGGCTATAGGAATGTGTTCATGTAGCAACTCAAACACACAAAATAGGCTGAATCACAGAGAGAATCAGTGCATCTCAGTTTAGAGAGCAAGGTAGGAGCACAGGATGACTGGTCCAGCTATAGATGTCAATAATTCCACTGTCTGGAGGATTTTCTCTCCTCTTTAGGAACAGTGGGCGCTCAGAAAGATGAATTGCTCTGTTCAGGAGCGGTAAATACGCCTTTTTCCAATCCTATTTTTTAAAATAAAGTGCTGACAGAGATTCAAAGCTCCTTGAGGGTGCCCTTCATAGCCACCTTTTCTGAGATGTACAATTTGCATATCTGCTTATATGCCCTTACAGAGGGGGTGAATAAACTGATAGTAAAATCTAGACATTGTCTACTAATTTTGAAGCTGATATGGGCACTTAATTCTAACCACATGAGCAGTCCCATTGAGTTCAAAATGCATTAGCCCAGTAATGTCTTGACTTAATCACACTGAAATATTGTTCTCTATCACAGTTTGAGCAATTGCTGTGAACTGGTGGATAATTGTAGGCAATTTCAACAGCACATGCAAACTGACTCACCTCTTGCAAGCAAACATCAGGAGGGAATAACAAGAAATATTTACTTACCAAACTTTTCAAGATTTCCTTGGAAATCTTCAGATCCAAGCACCAGTGTCTTTCATAAAAAGCTTTATTTTCAACACGCTTGTGTTAACAGGAACTCTCTGGTGACTACCGAGGGTCCTTATGTCCCTGCACTAAATTTTGGGGTCTCCAACTACAGTGATCCTATAAGATCTGAGTAGGTTTTTTAACCCCATCAGAAATAAGGGAACATTGGCATCTGGACCTTTTCCCTTCAGTACTGTCTGAGAAAAATCTTCCGGGGCACCAGGACTAACAACTTGATAAGGAGTTAATTGCTACTGGATTTAGTTTTATTATCAACAGGAGGCTAAGAGGTTTGTAGTATTGCATGGTTTGCTTCCATAGCAGCTGGGAATAGCCATGAATAAATCATGAAGATGCTTAGGAGTGTTCATATATTTGAATTACAACATGTTTCCTAAGCTAATTAAGAAATATTCACCAGAATAATTTGGTCTCTGGCACATATTCTGTATCAGTCATGTCAGCATTATACATATTTTCTCCCTGAACCTACATAGTATCGACAGACTAGTTTGCAGGCGTACATATTACACGTTGCATGCCCAGCAGCCCCTAATGAAAAAGGACTAATTCTGTAGAGATGTTCTCTCTATGGATTTGCATCTCTCCCCAGATTATTAGATCTTCTTCACCCCCAGTTCATAACATCTAATTACCCTACTACCCTGTGCTCACTTATTTAAAGACTAGCCCTTACTTACTGAATTTTATAATTTAATATTAATAGATCAGAGGTTAACCAATTCAATAGTGCAATAGGAGTCCCTGGCTCAGTAATACAAAAGAAATCAGGGTTATGTTGGTCTCCCCCAACATTAGTAATTGGGCTTTAAAGAGATAACAGAGAGCAACAAATGATGCTCTCCAGAGGTCCCTTCCAACCCTAACCATTCTGTGATTCTGTGAAATGCCAGTCACAGCAGGGCAGAAAGGAGAGAGTCAATATTTACAGCCGTGAGTGTCTCCTACCTGAACTGCAGACAGTTCTGAGCAGGTTCTACCACCTGCTGAATGTTTTTCACCTGGAGCTTGCTAAAGTCAACAGAGAAGCTTCAAGACTTCAGTGGATCAGATCGGGGCCAAGGAAGAGATATCAAAAAGGCAGTATTTTATCCAATTAAACCTGAACACTTTAAACACTAAAATAGATAGTGTATCATTAGATGACTGTGCCAACTGGAAGGGCAGGAACGATACAGAGTTATCCTCAATCAGGCAGGAATGATATGGAGTTAATTCTCTGTTTCTCATCTGTTTACCCTTACATTTTTTAGGTGTTAAGGATATGGCAGTGCTAATGCTGTAGGCTTTTAAGGATACACGGGATGCAATGCGCATAGAGAAAGATGACTTTATTTTTATTAGACTAGCTGATATAGTCAGAAAAAGCATAAAATCTTTTGATCATCTGTGACATACCTATGGGGTAAATGGGCTGCATGCCATGGTATGAGAGAGGAAGACAAACTGGAGGGCCAGTGACTTTGATCTTCCAGATAATGATAGAGGAAAATCCCAGTACCACCAGCCCTGGTGCTTTATGAAGTGTTCAGAGCCTTTACTTCTTTTTCTTGTTTTTTGTTTAGGTTCAGATGTAAAGTTAGGTTACTGAGGAATGGCTACCATGGGCTAGCTCAGCCTTGATAACCATCCACAGGCACTGCTACCCACAGCAAGTACACTGTAATACAGGTTACTTTCATCTCAGTGGAAGAAGGAGCTTAAGCTTCATTATCTCACATTTATGAAGATTCAGAGTGCTCCTAACACAGTTAGGTCTGTTATTCTATTCTTGTCTTTTCAGACGCACAGAGTAATATTTTACGCCTCAGTTATGAACTTAAGTTTAGGCTGTTTCCAGCAGCCTTTTCCCTGTTTTTTAGGAGGGCATTTTTGACAGTTTGGATTAATTTTACACAGGAAATCACTTTTAACAGTAACTGTAAACCACATCACGCTTCTCCCAACATGTCACAGAAGCAATTTCTTCCATTTAAGCAAATAACAGTTTTACAATTACTGAAATCAGGATTTCAGTCTTCTATTTTCCTCATAAGCATGAGTTCAGCGTAAATGGCCTCTTAATAGAACTTGTTCCAATGACTTTCAAATGGTGGGGCTCACACAAAGCTTATCTGAAGACCAGAATTTAAGAAGTCAAATCTCTTCTATGACTCAAATTATTAGGCTAATTATTCTAAAAGCCAAAACATTCCTAACCCTGTTGTTCTCAGTACTTATTGTCCAGGGTAGGAGCTCATATCTGTATAATAAATGAAATCATTCCCTGCTGAGGATGGTCTCTATTTACAGAACTCAGTAGCTTTTAGGCTTTTAAAACTACCACACTCCTTCTAAGCCCAACAGTTCCGATTACCCTTATTAGAGCTAGTATAATTGCTCATAGTATCTTTTTAACACCCACACTGAAGACATTTTGGCACTCTAACAATAGCCTTTTACCTAGAGTTTGCTTTTGAAGGCATGTAAGCTTTTAGGGAAAAGGTGAGACAAACAAAGAATAGTTTTGAATTCATGGAAGAGCACTGAATCAAACTGCATCTTTTTAAGAAGCTGAGTTTGGTGGCACTCAGACTCAATTATCTACCAAGAGGTGAACCTAAGGCTCCCAAGGAATAGAGCACTCCCTCATCCAAAACAAGAAGACATTATCAGACTGTATGGAAGCTATCAGCAAAAGAAAGCAGCCGTTGTGCAGACAGACTAGGCTTCAAAGCACTTTGTCCAGCTCTGAGTGCTGAAAACTAACTGGGTCACACCAAGATCAAGGGTTAGTAGCGGCCCAGAGCAGAGGTGCAAAGAGGAGGAATTTGCTTGCAAGCAGCCAGCATTTGCCATGAGGATATTACAGTCCCCATGGAGTCTCCATGTTTTCATGATGAACCTTACCTTTGCATGCAGGCATTTGTGCAAGTGTTCTCCAGCCTTCCTTCCCTCTGGCAGAAAAGCATCCAAAAAAATACCTCCTTCACAGTGCTGTTATTGTCCGGCTCCTCAACAGAGGCAGAACCACTTTGAAAATGTCCTCAAAAATCCAAAGAAAACTACTCAGTTCATTGTGCATCTTGGCAGGACACCCTCAAGCCTGCAGCCTTCCTGGCATCTCAGCACAGGGAGAAATGGAGATGCTCATCTGACAGATACCAGCCTCTGCACAGAAAGAGCACTGATCCAGGAGTCCAGGTCACCCTTGGCTCCAAAAAAAAAAGCAGGCTATTAGCAAATCACACTCTGGCACAGCTGTTTTGAAAAAGATCAGCAGGGAAAATCAAAGCTGGGCACCATGGAGAACTGGCCCTTGGGCTACTCAGGGCCATGCCCTAGGGCTCCTCATAGCTCTGGCTTGACCTCCAAACCCTGCAGGAGGTGATGCCTGGTACCAAAGGCAGGTTGTGGCCCTACAGGCTTCTGTAATGACACTTGTACCCCACAACCTCCTCTGCCCCGAGTTCCCCGAATCCTCAGTGGTAACTGTAAGCTACCACCCCCTTCCAATCTTGTAGATGGAAATGGCACGAAGTGAGGTGCACCTTTCATAATAATTGATAATTGCAGAAAAAAAATATATGATTTTAGCCAAAACCATGAGCCCACCCTTGATTATTTAGGTGCCTGTTGTCTTCTTATCAGAAACAGAGTCCTATCCAAATTAGAGCTCCATACATACAGACACGGTCTGTTATATTTCTCCTTCTATGAAGGGAATGTGGTTCTTCTTAGATGAATGCCATCAGCAATGCCACACAATATCCTTGTTAGGAAAATATTGTCTTATTTCTGAGGAAACAGGTTTGCCTTTAACTGACCAGGACAGTTTTATGTAACCACTGACTAATGTTAACAAGATTCTTACAATAATTATCCTCTTTCCAACTTCAATTTCCAAGAACTCCACCAACAGCAATTCTTTATCAGTTTATATACAATCGTTGCTGGAATTTCCTTTACATCAGCAACACATACCTAATTATTTTTAGTGATCTCATTATGTAAAACACTTCAGTGACCAGAACCTAAAATTAACAAGATTTTGGGGAGCCAAAAAATAAAAGACTATCGTATCTCATTTGACTTTACTGAACTCAATTTACTTTTATGAGATTCACTTTTTTAAGCTATCAATTTTAGGCACTCATTTTATTATTAATTTTTTTGAGTTAGGAAATAATTCACATTGTGAAACTGCTGCCGTTTTGCTGACATAAGTGCTGACAGTATTGCTGGAGACATGCTTCTGATAGTCTCCTGTAACGACATGATTCTGTCATCAGTGGGTTTGGACAGACTTGAAGATGCTGCTTCCAGGGCTGACAAACTGGAGGCATTTTAGTTCTCTAGAGGCAGTTGGGGTATTATCAGACACTTCCTAGTCCTTGCACAACACTACACAGCACCAATCCCATCACCCAAGTGCTCCATGCTGCCCAGGCGGCAGCCGTGCTTCCAGGATGCCCAAATCAAGCTACTCTGTCTACGCTGGATCACTACTCGTTACAGCTGCTGTAGCTCAAGTACAGAAACACAGTGAAGGAGGCACAGAGACAAGTGCCCTACTGCTATTAGTCATCGATGTGTTCACCAGCAAGTGATAGTTAAAAGTCCTCAAACAGATAAAAATATATATTTGCATCCCAATATCAGACCAGTTGTGAAAGAAGGTGTAGAAATTCAAATAGGCTTTTATCTTGGAGGGGTGAATATGGTTTCTGAGATCCGTCTAAAGAATTTAGAGTGACTTTTATGGCCATTTAGTCCTTTCCTAAGCTTAGAGGTAGTGTCAGCAAAAGCTGAAGAGTTGGAAGATTAAAATGAGAGATGCCAGGGGAATCCAAGAGA
>NW_009648785.1:745374-750032 GCF_000708025.1 Charadrius vociferus | reverse complement strand
CAAAGCCTGGACCAGGCTCTGAACTGTCTTATAATAATCTCCACAGACAACAGAGGTGGGACAGCAGGGGAAGGAAGTACTCTGCCAAGTTGTTTTTTTCCATCACTACAAATCAAGACACCTACTTATACATTCTTCATTCTTTAATGTTTGCTTAGTCAGTATCTCCTAAAAAAGAGAAATCAAATCCAATGTCTTGAAAAAAACAAGCAAAGGACAACAGCCCAACAAAATCAGTAGCCACTTTTGAACCAGGAGGCATATGTTCGTCTCCCAAACTTTTCAGGACTAGTCCTGGCTATAAAATGGGGAAAAGCAGGAAAGAGGCCTCATTCATACAGGGAGACTGGAAGGCAAAGTGGGGCTTGAGGGTAGTTGTCCTCTAGGGAGATAGGAGCAGAGTCCATGGGAGAGACAGTTCAACCCTTTCATTTTGTTTGCTTTGTGGCTCTCTCTGCATGGTGACTGCCCTTGATGCTAATGGTGTGGGAAGGGAACAGTGCCTCCTTGAGTTATTGCTGGAAGTTGTCTCTCATTTAAAATTGCTGTTTTCCAGCTCATGCTGTGCTCCTTCTTTGGAGTTGCCCTGTGCTGATGATCAACATCACTAAACACAAGCATTTTCAGGGAAGAAACGGTGTGTGAAGGTTGGGTGGGATGTGGCTCTCCTCCTCCCTCCCCACCAGGCCCTTCACATCAGGCCCTGGACACATCAAACTAGTGATGCTTTTTGAAAGATGGGGCCTCATGTTCTGAAGTTAATGGAGCTGGGTGTGTAACAACAGAGGAAGAAAAGTCATTAGGCCAGATTTATATCTACCTCTGGAGTACTACCAGTGACAGCAGAAGATTTAGGAAGAAGAGGTGTTGTTTAGGTCACCTCAACACACCTAGAGACATTGGAAAAGCACCATGGCTCCTCCATGATAAGGAAAGACAGCAGTACAGGAAAGCAAAAGTGAATGCAAATTAACTTGGCCCCAGGGAAGGCAAGATACCAAAGGATAAAGCAGCTTTGCTGAGCTCATAGGAAGAACCATTAGCTATGAAGTATGTAGGTCCAGTACTGTCAGAAGACAGTGGGTCTGTCATAGTGGCTCAGTGGAAGGTGTAATTAGAAAGACCAGCCTGATCTAACATTGGTCTATGAAGTGTTTAGCATTAAACTGGTGGTTCTTTTCCATCATTTTCTACACTGCCAAAATTAAAATCCCAGCTGTTTCGGTCATTCCCTCCAAAAAGAGCATACACCAACAGAAGGCTTTGCTATCCTGTTCTGTTGCCAGCCCTTTCTCACACACCCCCCCACACATACACACGCACACATTGTGTCTCCAAAGAATCAGAGAAATTCAGCCTGCTCATCACAGGGAACCTCACAACCTTCTACTAGGCAAAACCTCACACAGTCTGAATCATCCCCTGCTCTTGATCCTGGTCCACGTGGACTTCCTCTGTGGAGTCGCACGGGAATAAGGCACACAGTACCTCAGTGAGAAAAAGAAAAGGATGGATATCTGAGGATAATAGGGAAATATGTGAGGATAATGTCTTCTCTATTAGGGAGCTATCACACAGGATGCAGACCAGGAAACATCATTATTCTAGAAGTTATTCCATTAATTTAATTTAATTCATTAATCCTTCCTTCCACGTACCATTATTTTTGTTCAGTTCCCACAGAGCCAGGATACTCATCTATCATCTTGATAAGCAGCGCTACAATATCACATATGGAGACAGGAATGCAGGCAACCATCCTAGCAAGAGGCATCTGAACTATTGGGTTAGACAACACAGAACCAGCAAATCTTCCTTTAAATAAGAACTGGAGTGAGGAGGCAAGCTCCTGCATGAAAAGAAGTAGTGCAAACAGCTAGGTTTTCATCAAGGGAGGAGGCAGTCTGTGAAAGAAAGAAGAAGAATATATCACTTTTCTTTTTCTAAAACTAGGTAGAAATCCCATTCCATTAATAACTTAGAAAGAAGCTGATGAGAAGGTATGAATGCACAACACTGAAAATAGCATTGCATTCACCAGCAGGGAAAGTAATATGTGTTTCTACAGATGTTATAAAACATGGGGGGGTAACTTAGTCCCTAAATGGGCTCCCAGACAGTAGAATATCATTAATAAGGATGTGTTTCAGTAACAAGTTGCATGGAAATGTCCTCTGGATTTGAAAAAACTGTCTTTTTTCCATCTGGTTGAATCATCTTTCCTCATTCTCCAAATAAAAATGGATAGAACAGAACAAAAATCTGAATATATAGCTTAAGAGAGGATACAAATTCCTTTTCTAAGGGAAAAATTTAAGTGCATGGGAAAGTTATTGTGCAAATTGGAGACAAGTCTCTCTGAGGGGAGCAATATGAACTCTTACAAAAATGCAAAGAGTTTTGAGCAAAGAAGTTTTGCAGTAATAATTTCAATCAGGTGGGCAGAACAAATATCCAAAATTAATGCACAAAGAAAGTACAGCAAAAAGACCAACATAAAAACTAAACACATACAGTATGTTACCCGTAGGAGGAAAAAGAACAGGAAACTGATATCCCAGGGAAAGGGTTGGGAGTTATCCTTAAAGCAGAACAGGGTTAAAGTCAGCACGTATGTAGCATTATGTCTTATTAAGATTCACTTGAGCATAAGTGACTACCAAAAGCAGGTGAAGTGGGATTGAGTTGTTACACGTACCTCAATAGAATTATTATCCACATGCAAAAGACTGAAAAAAAGTTGCAAGCTTCGATTCATTCATGATAGCCATGGACTCAAAAGATGTTTGTGACCCAAATCTTTGCCAGCAAAAAAGAAGTTATATCCTGACACTCAAAAAAGAAAAAAAATAGAAGGAAACAAAAAGAACCCCAAACCCACCATTCTCTTTGCAGGAGAAGAAAATAGGGTTATAGTTTTCCTCCTGACATTTCATTGAGTTATCCAGAACAATTACTAATGCTAAGAAATGGAAAAATAAAAGACTGCAATAAAAATATTGCAACAGTAGTCCAGAAACTTTTTGGAACAATATCAGATAACCTGTGCACAAACACTATAACCAGAACATGATCCTTACATGCCTCTTAGATCTACAAAAATGCTTCTTTGATCTAGAAAAAGCTGACTTCGTAAAGAGAAAAAAAGTATTAGTGAGTGCTGGTTTGAGAACCAGGGTTTGTGCTGATGCCTTTTGAATTCACAAGAAGGAGAGCCTCCCCTGTGATTTCAGAAAACCTTGCTGAGGAGGCACTGAGCATCCTTGCACCTAGTCCCTGGTGGAAGACAGAAAATGTTTTGCTTCAGCTCAGACTGAAGGAAGAAGGAGAAACATCTCTATGCCTTTTACTTTTATTAAAGCTGGTAAATTTAAAATATGGAATGGGCTTTTTCCTTTTAAGCAACTCAGCAGAGGGCTGCTGAAGGTTACTGTTTCCCCACATATGCCACATACTACATTTATCCATAAATAACTACAGAATGCAGTAACAGCTTGAAGCTCTAAGAAAAGTTGTAGCATATTTTAAAAAAAGAGAAATAGAGATTGTTAACATAGTGTAAACATTAGAGGTAGATTGCTTGTAGTTGTATAATATGTATTTAACCCTGCTTGTAGTTTAGTCAATTATTTTGAAAGTCCCTCCCAAAAACCAGGAAAAGAGACTCATGGCATTTGGGAACCAAACCAATTTCAATCACACTCCCTGTTATTTCAAGGAAAAGCAAATGGTTTCTCAGGGGAGGTGTAAAGCAGCAGAATTAAAGTTGTATAGACCAGCTTATACAGGACAATGAAGATAGATCTATGCAGGGCCAGCTGCTCCACTCAGAAACCCCAGAGTAAATTCACTTCACTACCAGTCACAACAAAATTTCTTTAATTGCTCATCAGTTTAGCAAGGAGCAGAAGAGATGCCAAGTACCAGAGTTGCATTTTTCTAAGGGTAAACAAAGGAAAAAAAAAACACACCACCAAAACATATAACACGTTTTACAGCCCACATGGACTTCAAGCCTGGTCTGCAGCTTGATACAGAAATAGGTACTGGGCAAAGACACACTCTTTACTCTTCAAATCTTTGCACGTGCAAGAAGACACATGCCAAACACCATTGCTTATACCAAATGTTTACAGTAATTGGCCATTGAAGTTTCAATGACAGAGCTGTAGAGTGGGGAAAACAGAAAAATCCCTAACGTCTCTACAAGAGGTCCCCCAGGGACCAGCAAAACCAGAAGGTGCTGTTGTACTCCCCTCTCCCTGAAGAGTCAGCACAGGTGAGGGGAGCACCTGGGAATAAACCAGGCAACACAGAGCAAAACAGGCCTCACAGGGCAACTCTGCATAGTGCTCCCACAACAGATCAAAGGCACTGAGAAGAGAATCCCGTTGGACAACAGTGGTGGAAAGAGCCCTTTCTGGTGATGAGAAGTGCTGAGCTGTTTCTCATGACCTTCAGCATGGCTGACTTCTCCACGTGCCCTTGCTTACCAGAGTTGCTGAATGACATTTTAAACAAAACAAAAACAGAAGGATCTCTGGCTGCTGAGAGGACCTGAGACAAACTTCTTGTGCAAAGTACTGTGCTGAAGAGGTAATCATTCAAAGCTTAAATGATGCAGGAACCATGACCTCTTAGCTTCCATGCATGAGCTG
>NW_009648785.1:717281-745348 GCF_000708025.1 Charadrius vociferus | reverse complement strand
GAACTTTTGCAGTCTTTTCCTCCCACTCTAAATCAAGCACTTGCCCTCCAGAGTCTCTCAGGAATCAAAAGCAAGCTGTGGAGCAAAGCCATCGTGTTTTGCTGAGGTTGTACAACTGACAGCTTGCAGTCTTCCCAAGAAAAGAGGCGCAAAACTTTAAAGAACCTTGCAAGTGCAATGTAGCTGCTTCACACACTTTGATCTTGCTGCTCCATGTTTCCAGGTGAGCGAGTGGCTTGTACAGCAGGAAAGGGTGAGATATTGCCTCTAAATACATTGGGAACAACTGGACGACATGACCCAGTGTTAAATCTTGTCCCCTGAATAGCTGATGCAGTTGCTTAGTGCTTGTACACATCCCTTACCCCTCAGACCAGGTCTTGAATCTCCATCAGTTTTTATATGACCCTTGGCACCATTTTGCATTCTAAGAAAGAGTTTAGAAATAACAGCAGGTGAGATTCTTCACAAAGACTGCTCTTTCGTTGGGAAAGGGGAAGATCAGGGGTAAAGCAGATTGGCAGGGGTCCATAGAGCCGTTCTCCCTGTGCCCCAGCAGTGGCTGGATAAGGATGAGGAAACAATCTCTTCTCTTGACTGTTTAACCAACACAAGGCTAGAATAAAGTCATTAATGGATTACAGGAATCACAGAAGGAGTGGTGGATAAAATTATATGGGATGCCTGTTTCGTTATTTCCTGACTTAAATCCCAACCCAAGGTTTGCTAGCCCCGCTCTCAGGCTCCTCTGATCCATTCCTACACCCTGGATATGTACAGGGCAGTGGGGTGGGATAGCTGGCAGCTGTGTGAAAGGGGAGGTTGGATCCTCAACCAGTCCCTCCCTGTAGCTCGTCACTTACCTGCTGGCCACAGGGAGACCAAGCACATCTTTCAGTAGAAATGCACTTGTCTTAATTGCCAAAGACCGGCTTTGTGTTGAACGCAGCTAACATAAGTGAAAAAATAGGTCAGTGCAAGAGAAAGTGAAATAAGAGTAGGACAGGCAGATTCAGTCTAGTGGAGTTACAGGTTTTTCAAGTAGAAGCTAACCTCCTGAGCATGAATTTTATTTTATGAAATCCATTTAACTTGCAGAAGCCCTGCATGCCTGGAGAGCACCAAAAGGAGAAGACAAGAAAGCCTTAGGACAAAGACACAGTCACAAACAGGAAAGCACCCAGACATGTGGCCTCTAAGAGAAAACACATCAGGCATTCCACAGTGGTTCAATATGGCTGATGGATGAGGTAAGATCCTCAAAAGAAAGTAAGGAAACTTCTAGGAAGAGTATAAATGTCTTAAAACCTTTTAAAATGTAAATCTCTCTCTGTCAGTTGAACAACTTGACCAGATAGGTACTTTCACTGCTTTTAGGAGGAAGATGTAACGAGCACAGAGGTTATAGACAATGTTTCCTCCTTTGTAATTTAGTCCCATGTCTTCCCCAGGGAAAGAACAGCCTGGTTCAAACTGGCTCTTGTTCCTCTAGCAAATTAAATACAGGAGAAATTTGCTGCATTCTTTATATTTGCAGTCATTAGCCTTTTAAATTAGAAGAAGGAGTACTTGAAAGGACACACTCTCAAGTACTTTTCCTATAGTTCAACTTTGTTTTCCTTTTCTCTTCATAGCTTGCAACAGCCTCTTAGGAGCTTAAAAATAAACGCTGCTTCATTTTCCTACCAAACGTGTCTTTTTCCATTTGTCAAACACTAATTCCCTGCACCCCTTGTGTTACTAATTAAGCTTAAAATTAACATGCAAGTAAACAGCTAGAACCTCGTTTGTGCATCTGCATCGTCAGAGATGACAGGAAAAGAAATGTTATGTCAAGTCCCTATCCTCAGCACATCTCTCAGAGCACAAGGATAGTAAAAGCAGTGAAGTTTCAAGCCCTGCTATTCCACATGGGTAAGTGTAAACAACACCAGATCTTCAAGGCAACCTTCGCTGATTCTCAGATGAAAGGAAGGGAGAAAGATGTTGGCTCAGAAAAGTCCAGAAAAAAGCTGCCACAAATTCTATCTGGCATTTGCTTCTCCTGAAAATTCCCTTCCCTTTGACTGATGTATAAAGAGAGAAATATTTAGTACAAGCCAATGGGCACAGCAGTTGACAGGCAACCACCCAGGGAAGGGGCAGCTTGAAGTATTAGAGATAAAGGAGGAGGTTTTAATGGCATCAGAAAAACAGTCCCTTTTGTGCAGCACATCTAATGAGCTGCAGTCATATATGGAACTTAGACTACTTCATATCCATGCAACAGATTCAAAGAACTGAATGTTCCTTTGCTCTGTATGTCATTTTTTTACACATTGAAAGGCAAGAGCTGAGTGCGTTTTAGAATAACAAACTTTGCTCCCGCTTTCCACAGATTTAAAACACTGGACAAAGCCCCAAACAGGAAAATCGAACCTAGTGTCATATTGGTTTACTTACCTGTGCATTTCTTTTTAAATACATAAGTACATAAAACTGCAAGTTCTAGCCTGACTTACTTGTACTGGGCACAGAAAAGTCCCTTTGGCAACGGACTCTCCAACCCTTCGAAAGCCACATTTTTTTGGAAAGCAGATAAAATTCCTTTTGGTCAGTAAAGGAAGGGTTCATTCCACCTCAAAGGAACCATCTGGAAATTACAAGGTCAAGGCAGATGTCTGAACTTCCTCTACTTATATGGAGGACACACATGGACATGCTGCTCACCACTGAGACACCTATTTTTAGGCAGGTGAGGCTCATGGGGGAGGTCCCAGGGCTTGTGTCTGCTGGTGTCTCAAATATGAAGCACTCAGATAGAAAACTGACCTTGAGGTCTCCTTTCTCCCTTTGATAATTATTTCCTCTCTAAGTCTAAGAGGAGCAGTGGCACTGGCTGTGATTACATGCATGAGGGAAGCATACTAATACAATTGGAAGTCTAATGGCTCTAGACAACTTGCAAGAAGGTATTTTCTGCCAGTGAGCACTGAAAAAACACAGAGCAACCTTTTTCTGTCTCAGCCTACTCACAGGAGAGCCCATGAGCTGTTTCAACCCTTAGACACTGTTGTCTTCTACACTGCACTAAATAAAACCTATACACACACACACACAAAAAACAAAAAAAAAAAAAAAAAAAAAACAACTCACCTTTGGTTTCGTTGGGAAGGCACATGCAGGAGGCACTACCCACCATAGATAACAGTGAGGGAATTCTGGTCATAAGTGACATAATACCTCTGATTAGAAGTCTATTTTAATCCTCAGGTATTTGGGACCAATTCCGTCAACATTCTTGCTCCTACCTTCCTCCATTGACATATTGTGATTTCACTGGGACCTATACACAGAGCAGGGTACTGGGGCAGTGGCTCACAAGAATGACATTTCTGGAAGAAAATAATTTACTAAGAAAGTGGTAGAGATGTGATCTATGGTAAGTATCTTTTCCATTTCTAAATCTTTCAATAAAGTCACAGCAGCTAACTAGAGAGGGAGAAGCATGCAAAGGCCCAGTGTTTTAAATGGAGATGTTTTTCCCATTTTTAATTAAACTCTTGATTTTTTCCTTAAGTTTTGACATTCATGGGTTCAGCTGCCTCCCAAAACAAATTTCATATCAGATCCTTCTCCTTCTCCCTGCGGTATTCGTGGACTGTAACATCATATGAGACCAATTATAGCATCAGCTCTTATCTCCTGTATCAGCTGGCCGCAGAATGTCTTGCCTTTATTGAAGATACTCCTGCATCAAGGTGAATAATTAGTGTTTGTCTTAAGCATATCCCTTCAGTATTTCATATTATTTCATAACTAAATACAGGCTATTTAGAAAAGCTCTAAGAGCTGTTCTTTACATTTTCAACCCAAGAAAGCACTTCAGACTTACATCTCCAGCTGATTTATGCCTGTTTCCTGACATGGAGCCATTTCCTTCAGCTCAGAAGGTGGCTTAATGCCTGTCTGGCTACCTAAGTGGCAATTCCATCTCTAATTAGAAAGTACTATTTCCATGACTCCACGTATCTGGGAAATGAACTCTTTGTAATATCTCCTCTGTACTGAACTGATCAGACAGAAAATTTGGCAAAAGTTCTGCACTTTTCTGCAACTCGCACCAGAGGGTGGGAGTGGAAAACACAATTATTAGTGGAGCTGGATGCCCGAAGAGATAAACTCAGCCCTCGTTCTACCAGATTCAGCATGACAAGGACAGGAAAGTGCTGTTACCAGCCAGGCAAGGCTGGGATTTGAACCTGCTTCTGCCAAAGTGCAAGCTGACATCTTCCACCCAGACTCCAGAGGTAATACATACACATGCACACTGCTGCATCCTCATTTCTATGCAAAGTGCAGAACTTACTATAACAAGTGGCTCAAATCCCACCACTTTGGTTTCTCCTCTTGGAAACTGAATGGCACTTAAGTACTTACGATTTCTATACTAAGAAGTACATTTTCTACTGGTTACAGTCAGTCTGAGCAGAGGATGAAAACAACAACAAACACAGCTTCCCCATCATCATTTCATTACATACATCAGTGTCAAAGAGCTTCTGCATGACAGCATTCAGTCCGTACTTCAAAGTCCATAACAGAGTCCAGGGCAGCTGGGTCTGACAGCAGAGATGCTGAGAAGCAGCCCAAGGGAAGAGGTGGTGCAGAAGGACCAATAGCAGCATCTGACAGCCTGGCATGGACAGCATCTCCAAGAAGGTGATGTTATGTGAGAGCAAAGCCCCATGTAAAAGATTGAAAAGGGAAAAGGGCTCTAAATGGGTTTCTGGGGGAAGATTCAACCTTGTCACCTACTGGAAGCTATAGAAAGTCAAGGTAAGCAGCTCTGAGAGCCAAGGTGAACTGAGCACTTGATGTGTTGTATACACCAGCTCAACAGCAGACACAAGGAAGACTGTGAAGAGTTCAGTGGGTGTAGAAATTACTTAGTTCAGAGATTCTGGTGTGATTTTAGTTTGGTTCATAGGGAATGGCTGTCAGCCTTGTGTCCCACAGTGAAAAAGGGTTTCTGAAAGTAGAATGAGATGTGTCAGGCAGAATGAAGTGGTATAACTTCAGACTGTAAATAAGGAGCATATTTTGGATGGGGAGTATAAAATACTGATAAACATAGTAAAATGCTGAACTCTCCACATCAAGAGACAGCTAAACAATGACTGAGTAACATGCCGAAAGCTGTGCAAAAAAAAGTATGAAGGTGGTACAGGAATTTCTGAGCAAGACCATTTGTTCCAGAGAAGGATTCGACAGGCAGTGCCTGGAGATGATAACCCCTGTCCCATCTTCCTCATCCGGTGGAAATACCAGAAGAGAGAGGTTACACAGTCCCTCATCAAGTCGCTTTTGTTTGACCGATCAAGCAGGCACCTCAGCAGCACTGTCTGTAAACCAGATGTAACAAACCATGAGGGCCTCCAACTCGACTGAAAAGGGAATTGTGCTGCTCCTCTGAAGGTCTGCTGTAAGGAACTGTCATTCTGTTATACTTTCTGCTAAATTAATCATCCGGCCTTGCAAATATGCACAACGAGTAAGTATTGATCTCGGGATTCATTATGATATATTGACAAAGACTGCAAAGACTGGGATGCTGCAATACCATTAAGCACAGGCGACTGCAAATATTTCCACATACTCAGTCCAGAAAATGCCTATCATCTCCAGCTCATTTAATCTGAGTTATTGAGATTTCTCTTCATTACAAGATTGGATACTTCCATGCTTCCTTCCTGCTGGTTAGTTAACCTGTTTTTTCATAGCAATCATGTTATTGCGTTGTAAGAAGGATGGGCAAATGCAATGGGGTTCAGACATGTTGTGAGCTTTGCTGACTCTTTCCCCTCAAGAGGCACAGAAATTATCCATTAAAATTTAACATTTACAGTGAATTTCATTTTTAAGCAGAACTTGAGTCTAATGTTCCATTTTATTCTTATTTTTTTTTAATCTAGTGGAAACAGTCTTTACAATTCAATTAATACCCCACTACAGTGCTCTGAACTGCACATTACAGCTATACGGGAAGAGAATCTGACACGAAACGCAGCAGAAACAAGAGGAAAACTAATCAAGCTCTTTACATTGTCCATGCTGTGAAGTCTGCTTCTGGAGAACAGTGGCATACCTGTGAAATAAAAATGCAGGATAAAAACTCAGCTATTTTAATAATTTACAGAGTCAGTAGGCCAGGACTTGAAACCATGGAAATGTTATTTGCAGTAGAGGAACTATTGGACAGTGCCAGGGCCAGACCTGATAACCACGACGTTTCCACACATGCTGTTACTGTGACTCCAGTGTAGCATTCCAGGCGGACCCAGTCTCCCTACCTGCCCCAGGCAGCTTTTCCCACCCAACCCCAACAAGCCGTCCGCTGCAGCAAATACAGAGGCAGAGCTGGGTACACATCTCTCATACATGGATGAAAATGCTTTGTTTCTTCTTTATGGAAGCAATGTGAGATCGTAATAATGTTATTTTAGAAAACTTTTTTTTTTCCCATTTGAGCAAAATGACTCTGAAAATTTGGGTTGAGGTACCTGTGTCCTCTGTCGTGTCCTGGGTGGGACATTGCCACTGAGAAATGAAATGTGACAGAGCTGTAATGCAAGTTGTCCATTCACCTCATGTATGTTTTCCATCCTATTTATGACAACAGAGGAAGAAGCCAACACAGAAGGAGAGAAAGAGCTTCATACCAAGGGAAAACTGTTTTCTTTATGATCCCTCAGTCATTTCACAGTTAATATAGACAAAAAAGCACATTTTCCTATTCATAAGCTCCCCCCCAGCACTGTTCTAACAAAAGCAGTTTCAAAGCATTTCAAAGCCATTAGGTGTCAAGAATGCCAAATGAACCTACCTTTTATATTGCAGCACATTTTTTCCATGGGATAACTGTATCTCACAGTGACTTAAGCTTTGCTAATAGCTGCAGTTGTTTCAATAATCCAATCTGGCCAAAAATGGCACTTTCATATTTCACTGTAAGTTCAATGGCTCGTGGCAGAAGAGCTGGGACATAATTCTGCCTTTCTATGAGCTATTAGTCTTCTTCTGGAAAGATAATCAGTTTGCAGGATTCCCTCCTCTTGCCCATCAAATGGAGACTGTTCTTAAAGAGCTTTTAGCTTTACAATAAAGGTGTTGATTAGCTGACCCAGAGATCTCAGCAGCTCTATTATTGCCTGTTCCATTATCCACACTTACATCAGCCTTACCCCGGCTGCCCTCCACCTTCTCTGTGCTCTGGCCTCTCTCCATCACCTTCCTAGCAGGTCCATATTTCATTATATGACCATCGGGGGAAATAGGACTGGCTGGAGTGACATACAACAAGCCACAGTCTTGAACATTGCCCAGGGAGGTCCATAAATCTCCTTCCTACTGTTTGTCCAAGTGAATCCAGGTATTCTTTTCTAGTAGATCAAGTCCAGACCTCCCACCTTTTTTTTTAAAGATCTGACATAAATCTGCCTACAGTATGATCACTTTTCCTGCTCTTTCTTCATGCCCCTACACTCCAGCCAACGTGCAACCCCCACATTTCTACTCCACACCTGCAGCTTCACTGCACTGACCCCATTGAAACAGATCCCTTGCCCTGATGTTCATAGCAGCTTCTTGCTCTCACAGATATGCCTGCTAACTCACTCCTTTCTTTTCTCTCTCCTTTGTCTTCTTTACATGGATCTTACCAAGATTTCCACCTTTTCCACACCTGAACTAGTCTTGATTCTGGTTTTGACAGGAGGTTTTGAACACACAGACACAATCTCATGCTTCCTAGCTCTGCATAGACAACTCATAGCCTCCAGCAAACATGATGCTATTCAAGTTAATCTGATCTGCGGAGGAGGAAGTGAAGATAAATCACTCTACCCTCACATTTTTTCCACGTTAGGAATATGTTATCTGACCTTGGGATGGGTTGTCATTGTCATTCAGGTAATTTGTATGTTTTCCAAATCCCGGTGCTGCAGGGCAAAGGCTTTAGGGTAAACTTGGGGGTAATGACTGTAAAAAATCATTATTGGGTTTGAAGCCTTCATACCATAAAAGGTTTGGTGCAAAAAGAATCTTACAGCCTTGTCCCATAATGCCTTTAATGTGTCTTGCCTGGTGGGAAGCTGGTAGTAACAGACCTCTGGGTCTGTACATGTGCTTTACACGGGGAGTTTGCCACATGCCTTGCTCTGGCAGTTTGGGGATTGTCAGCAAAATGTCCTGACATCCACCAGAGAGGCACACAAATGCACAAGAACTCTGCAATAAGGGCAAACGTGAATGAAAAAAAACAAAACAAAACAAAACAAAACAAAAACCAAACAATCTTATGGAAACAGTTTGTCACATCTGGAACTTATTGTTTCACAGAGAAAAGTGACCATTTGAGCTGACCAGGATGTGGCTGTGCAGCAATAAGTTACAAGATGCTTTTCAGGGAAATGGCCATTATTCTAATTTCCATGTGTAACAATTAATCATTCTCACCTTGTTAGTACTATCTGGGTGATGAATAACCTGTACTGTTCTTGTATTGTGCAATATTATTCTCACAAACATCTATAGCATGTTGCCCGTATAGCTTGTCACTACAAAGACTGACCAGCAAAGAAAGGTTTTGGCAAGGTTTAAAATGTTGTGGTGGGAACCGACCCAGCTGTGTCCAAATTAAGAACTGCCTCAAGTTTGCCTCTGCTCAAGCTTTGTAAACTAGTTCCCAGTACAACCTAGCGAAGCAGCTTTTTAATGAAATAGCTCCATAATTAATTAACATTAACTTTTAATAACATCAACACTGACATAAGCAAAGCAAGATCTAGGTTGCTTGTATTGCCAGAATTGCTAAAGCAGGAGGGCTTTTTCAGAGGGACAAGGTCTGCAGCAGAGATCTTTGCCACCAGCTGTTGCTGCAATACTTATTTCACCCAGCTGCTGGGTAGGCTGTGATTTGTGACCAACAGCTGTGCTGACAAAAGCTTTGCAGTATGGTTGTGTTGAGCACGTAATTTTGCCACTGCGCTGCTCAAGGGAAAGGAATAAGCTGTGGCAGCAGAAACTTCTCTTCCCCAATATAAGTTGCCTGCATTTTGCCAGTCAAATAGTCATCAATACGACAACCTTGGCAAACAACCACCACCCTTCAGGTCTTACCTTTCTTGCAAGTCAACAAGACATTGGCTTCAGATTGTCTATGTAGCACCAAAACCAAGTCTGGTCTCTTCTGTCGCTTGTCACTTTTGACAACATTACTCATATCTTCTTTTCTAAAGTTTCTCTTAGTTTTATGGTTTTATACAGAGCCAGTAAAAATTAATTGCCCGAGCACTGGGGAGCCATCCTCACCTGAAGGGTTACAGTATTCAGCCTCCTTCCTGCATCCAGGGAGGGAGCAATGCTGATAAGCTCTAATGCAGCTACTCTGCCTGGCTGTTATTAACCCATTTTAACCCTGTACTTAATCCTTCCTTCTCCTCCATTCCACCTCAGCATTATCATTTCATTTGTTTTCGTTTAAAAAAATAGAAATACCACCTGAAAAATATTACCCACCCAAAGGAAAAGCCAGACGATGTCCTGCAGCTCACACTTCGCTGTGCTAATTCCCTGAGCTGCATCGCTGGTATAATCAGATTAAAATGTTCAAAAATGGATCATACTAAAACCAGGAATGATGAATGGCGGATCAAACTTTTATTATCATAAAACCAGATAAATAGAAGTTAAAATGGAAAATAAATCTGATTGAGCATAAGGAATAAAAACTCTTCCAAAGGATTAGCTGAACACTATTAACAATGATGCCAGGGAAAGTACTTGATTGTGGATGCTGAGTAACAGCTCTGTAATTATGTTCTTCATACCACTTTTTAATTATTATTTATTTTTACTAAAAAAATTCCTGAAGACTGGATTCAAGACTGAGACTCTGTTGTGCCTAGTGCTGCTCATTCATAGAGATGAAAGAGCTTCCTCCAACAGTACATTCTATGAAACTGAACCTCAGGAAAACAGACCTTGTACAGACCACATCCAAATTATATCTTTCAGGGAACTGAATTTAAACCAGTGCCACATTTCATAGCTGGGCCCTGGCATTGAAGCTTTGGGACATACAAAAGGGAAAGAACATGAAAGAAATAAAATATTACTATTTTTTGTTAGTGAGGCTACAGGTTGGAATATAAATAGGTGAAAATGAAGGAGAAAAATTCAAAGCTGAAGCTGATAATTTCGGGAGGGGTGTCAGTGAAAAGATGACAAAAGGAATGATGTTTTTTAAGTCCATTTACATTAAGATTTCTGGCAGATTTTGAAATGCAGCCTTCCTCCCAATCTAATCACAAAATACTGCAGAACAAATCTATGTAACAAAAAAAGCAAACATCTTCCGGCTGGTCCAACTCAGCGAGACGATAACAATCCAACAAAGGAATAAAAGCACTTCAGCACCCAACACTAATTTTGCATTGCTTCAAAGCTATGTTTAAAACAACGTGTAATTATCTTCAGATCTGTCCCTTTCAATCACAGATTATATATAGACAAAGACTAGGAAAGGTACTCTGAAGCAGAGCCGTGCCCTGGCTGGGCAGGGTGATAGGATCCAGGGCAGAAGCTTTCTGCCATCTCCCATTTAATTCTCCCTTTTGCAGACCGCTTGGCAAAGCTGAGCACAAGTTCAGCTCAGCTTGTGTTCGTGTGCCTTCAACTATTTAACATCTTCAATAAACCCTATGGCGAGGAGCTCATCATTTTATGTACTGAGAGCTCCATTAGCGAAGGCTGTAAGTGACACTTTACATTACCCAGTTGCTTGCAGGTGTAGTTTTTGCTGGAGGTTTATTATTTGAAGAAGTGCACTAAGAGGCATTAATTACATTTCTCTCTTGATTTTATATACACTGATTTATTTTCATTAGCTTTTTAAACTCAGAGGCAAATCTTGTATTCTCGCACATGTACATTCATTGGCTATATTTATGCATACCAGGGCAGAAAATTACTAAAAATATTTGCCCAGTTTTGGTTCCTGCTCCTACATTAAGCAAGCTCCTGATTTTCTGAGTAGTAGCAATGGCATCAAGATTATTCTCATGCCTGGGTAGAAAACATGATTCATCATGTTGGACTGTATACCCCTGGAAGAGCTGGATTTTGGTTACCGCTTGGAAAACTTTCTTAGTTGCATGCAATGGTGATGTAACAAGACAGGGCATCCCAAGGTATCCTCAACAAACAACCTCTTTCTTCTGCTGAAGGTCACTCACTCTCTCCCAGCTCACTTTCAAGGAAACTATTTTGGGTGTATGTGACAGTAAGAGACTTTTTTGCTTGAGTGAAGACAGACTTTGCAAACCACTGCAGTTTTACAATATTTGTTTTGATACAAAGCATGCGAGTGGCATCCTGCTTAGAAAAGAATGATATGCATGTCACTTAATCTCTCCAACATTTTCCACATTTCTCCTGGAATTCATCTACCATTCGTTTATCCAGAGTCTAGAAATGGGAATTCATTTGGAAGAAGAGTTTCTCGCTGTCCAGATATTATTTTATATTTTGGTTAGTATTTTATTTGAAATTGTAAATTATTGTGATTTTTTTGTGTGTGTTTTTATATTTCATTATTAACGCATTTGATTCAGTAATTAGAAAACAAGGGACTCTGGCAGACCTATAGGCTATGTTCCAGCTGAGGATTTGCTGTGCTTTACTCATCCCAAGCAATGCTGAGCTGAGGGCTTCTCAGAGACCTCCAGTGATGGATATTGTACATCTCCCACACAGCTCTAAAGCTCTTCCCAGAAGACTTTTTCCTAACCTGAATGTAATTCTAACCTGAATCTCCGTTTCTGTAGGTTAAGCTCACTACTTCTTGTCCAGCTCCTAGAGTACTGCAAAATTCGTGCTCCCTATTTTCAGCAAATTGAAGGCTTAGGTCCCATTTTCTAGGCGTCTCTTTCTGGAGTTCTTTCTCCAGGGTCTCTGTGACTGATCAGCATTTCCTTTAAAGGTCTGATCAATGTGTGTATATAACACTGCAGCTGAGATCTAACCACTGCTGACTACAATGTGCGTGGACTTAACATGTCTTGCAAATAAGCATTTGTATATACATCTCCCAGCCCAACATATGGGTTTGCAGTAGCACAGCACAGTATACCAGGGGTCATAAAGATGTCGCAAAAAGACATAAAATTAGACTTTCCTACTTTTTCTGAAATGTTAATATCTGGAAAAACTTCCTTCTAGGATTTCGCAAATTAGTTTTCTCTAAACATTGAGATCTAGACAAAAAAAAATCCAATATTTTCAATGTTTCTGTGACAAATTTCCAAATAGTTTCTTTAGTAACTTGGTTTGTAAACACTGAAGAAAACATCTTCTTGAGGAAAGCTGTCTAGAGGCCCCATCTTCTAGCAAAGTCTGCATCCCCCACATAACTCCATGTAGGACAAGCATTTCTGCTGAAATCACAAAACGGGCACGCTGCTTTTCTATTCCCACTCCCTCTAACTCTGCCAGAATTATAAACAAGCCAGGTTCTCTGTTGGGATCTGGGCTGTCTTCTTCATTTAGGGTTACACTGGAGACAGCTAATGCACAATGTTTTGCTACCATAATTAGGTTAGTCAAGAGCATGAAATGAAGTCATACTTCTATCTGACCAAATTAAGCTTGGCAATAAAACCAGCCCAGTTACTATCCTGTTGTAGCGCTGAAACCCCTCACCAGGAGATTTGGCAGCCCTGTGCTACTGTTGTACTCCTACATCTTGCTAGTCAGTGGTTTCTGAAGTTTGAATTCAAATCTCCAGTCTTGCCAGTTGGAAAATGGATGCCAAGGTTCCTCATTTGGCTTTTTGAGCTCTTCAGTGATTGTTTAACTGTTCATGGTCGATCACCTGCTTTTCTGGCAGCTTATGATGCATAAGAAATGCAATTAGGTGCAATTTGTGTTGCAGCTCTACAAAGCCACCTTTGTGATGTGAAAACTGCAGGACTGCAATTTGGGAAGAATACGAAATAAACTGAAAGCAATCAAAAGGGTAAGTCAGACCACAAAGAAAGAAAGTGGCAATATAATGTGTTTGACAAGCAGAAATATCAAAGCTAATCAGGTGCAGCTGTGCAAGGCACAGGAAGCTATGTTTGATTTTGAATCATTTATAAGAAGCCATTCAATTGCCTGTCACCATATTAGCATATTTAAATAGTTTTAATCTGTTTTCATCACTGTGATTAAAATTGCTGACAAGGATGGAAAATAATGATGAGCAGAATCAAGCATAGCGAATAGTGGGGCTGTAAATGGGCTTACAGGGGCATTAGGAACAACACACCTTATACAACAGCCAAACCAGATCACAAGGGAAAAACTCAGGAGGCAAAATTACAAGAAGTAAGCATGTTTTGAAACCCTTCTTTCCCTTTCTGATTTTAGTTTGCTCTTTGAATTAGATCATAGCTGAAGCAGGTGTCGAAGGGGGTAGAAGATACATGCATCATTCAAAAGGCACAACTTAGGTATTACTTCTCAAGCAATTCACTCAGAGGCAGTAACTCTGATATGTCCTATACTGTCTGAGATGTGTTGATGGGCAGAGTTAGCTGGCACATCACTGGTTCTGCCAAGAATAACTAAAGAGACTGACAAGCGCTGAGAAATATCAGGAGCTTGAAAACAGAATCACAGAATCACAGAATGGTTAGGGTTGGAAGGGACCTCTGGAGATCATCTAGTCCAACCCCCCCGCCAGAGCAGGGTCACCTACAACAGATTGCACGGGACAGCGTCCAGGTGGGTTTTGAATGTCTCCAGAGTGGGAGACTCCACAACCTCTCTGGGCAGCCTGTGCCAGTGCTCCACTACCCTCAAGGTAAAGAAGTTCCTCCTCTTGTTAAGATGGAAAACTCATGAGACACTTTTGAACACATCTTTTGCTTTAAGAATTCTGATTTGTAATGTTTTCTGACCTTAACTTGGAAACAAGGGGAGCATTTTAATTGATAACTGAGAATCATTGCAAGTAAGGCTTTAAGGAAAAGCATTGATGGCTCTTGAAGAAATTGAAAGACCTGGAAAGTATCTCCTTCCTGCATGCCCCAAAGTAATTCAAGCAAAGACTAATTTCAGTCCTTAAGCAGAGTGGTAGCAACAAACTCATTTCCACATTAAGAAACAAGTGATGTGGTGCCAAAAAGTATTCACAGTGTAGCAGAAGTTCCTCTGTGTTCCCCAATGTCTGCAAAAGTCTATTTTGAGCCGCCAGGTTTCTGCAATCCCTCCTCGTTGGAGTCTGGAGCTGGAGCAGCTGCTGTTTCTGAAATGCAAGAATCACAGACGCCAGCAGCACTGCTTTCCTGAAGGACCCCCTTCCCTTCAGGCACCGCTGCCTCGGGCGCCGCCTGCTCAGAGAAAGACAACATCTGTCCCAGACACTCCTCCACATACCCAACTCTATTTTTTTATCATTTAAGCACCCCATAACATTGCAACATCCCCATACTGAAAGCACACAGAGGACCTGCATCTTTAGGCCTCCAAAATAACATTAAAAACCTGCCCTCTTACAATATTATACCAATATACTTCCAGTGCATTGTGGCATATATGGGAATTAAGCTCACGTACTGAATTTCAGGATCGCATCCATGAGACGATTCTTCCTCTGCTCTGTAGGGTCTACAAGCCTTCAGAGGCTTGACAAAATCAGCATCTCTGTGTTCCTACCAAGAGGGGTTACAGGGCAATGTCCTCAAGCTTGGATGCTGCCCCAGGGTTGCCTTGCTTACCCCTGGGGGCAACGATTAGGAGCTGGGAGTGCATGGATCATACCCAGCATCTGCCTCTGTCCTGCCCTCCAGACTGTGGCTGTGTCTGTCTTTATAGAAATAACTGAACTGCAGGAAAGCTTACTAAAGCTCAGCGGGAGGGTAAAACAAGCAGAGGGAAACCAGCTGATGTGTAATCAGAGGCAGAAGAAATACATACAATAGAGATCCCCCTTATTCTTGCAGCTCTATCTCCCCTTGTATCTTTTTCACCTAAGCTTTTTCCATTGAAAATGACAGGAGGCAATATGTCACTGAGAACAGAGATGACAATTGCAAACAGTAGGTGTTTTCACTAGAAATTGCCAACACAAACTTTTATGTCTTTCTCCCATGGAGGCCTTCAGAAAAAAAATTATGCCTTAAAGGTTTTTTGAAAAGCTGGAATATTGCAATAAAATATAATGCAGTACAAGGCTATATAAAATTTATGGGGCACCTTTTATGAGAGCATCCCAAGGGGCTTCATATAATAGCTATAAAACAGTAAAACACATCCTGGCACAGATTTAATTTTTAAAATGGCAGAATATATATTAATGATTTACCATCATTACTCTTCGTTGGAGGTCTAAGAACACTCATAAAATGGTTCTACCTAAAGCTGTGATAGGTGAAAGGCCTTTAATGTCTGAATATGGTTCATATTTAAATAAGTTTAATTTGTTGATTAAAACAATACCAAAACAAAACCAGACATGATGTGTTTCAGCCAGGAAGAGTTTCTAAATTATTAGTCACTGTAATTTGCTCACCATTTCCTCATCTTACCCAGGCCCATCTCTCCCAAACTTACAAAGGGCCAACTGAGAGGAAAGCAGCTAAGCTGAACATTTTGCTCATGTTGAAACATCACCTTGTACCATCTAAGTTGTCAAAATGCCTCTACCAGGGATAGTATGTAAAAAAGAAAGAGGGTCCTGGCAAGAAATGACGAGTAAGAAAAGCAAAGGAATATACACCAACAACACCATTAGAAATGTCTTAGCTCCCTTTTACACCTTTCCTCTGGCATTGCTATAACTTACTCCTCCTATGCCCCCGTCACCACCTGGACCACCTTACAAGTTAGAAGTTGCCACCAGCTGTGCAGTCCAGAGCTTTCCCTGCACTCCCATGGGTTATTAGCTACAGACACTGTTTTGTGCTGAATCTTGTTTCAAGTCCTTTTAAATGAGAACTAGGACCAGAATTCTAGCAACAAGATCGAACTGCAACTCTGCAAATGAGTTGTTTGAAGAAAGATAAGCCAAGCACGATGCAACACACTATTAATAGGCTGAATATGTTAAGAACTGACCTCAGGGAATAAAAAGTAAAAGAATAGTGTCTGTTTTTCAGCTCTTTGATATAGAAAAGAGGTCAAAGCTGGGGAAAAAAAAAATCAAAGACAAAGACCAAAGTGGGAACATTAAGTCAGATGGGACAGTAACAATTAAATGCATTAACAATTGTGAAAGCTCAGCAACTGCATTTATCTGCTCCTGTACACTTAAGTTTAACACTAAAGTGACCACCAGCCCACATACTTAAAAGACCATCCAAGGAATCTATAAGCATGCAGGATGTTGAAATATCAAAAAGCAGCCTGGGCAGTCTGCTGGGATCCTTCTGTTAGCAATCTGTCTCTGGGAAGTTAGATTGAAGAAATAGAGGTTTTGGTTTTTTCTGAACTTGAAGGTCCTTCATCTCACACTGGAAATGAGATGAAGGACCATTGCAAGAAAGTGATCAGGAAACACGTGCTCTAACCTTGAGGCAGCTGTCTTGGGACAAGGAAAGTCATTTGCCATGGACAAAGACCATATTTATGTGAGATGCACCCAGTGATGTTGAAGATCAAGACAAATCATAAACCCATATACTGGAATTTGACCTGATATTTGACAGAGTCTGGGAAGACTGGGCTGCAAAGATGCCTTCAGCAGAGCATCTGCTTTAGCTGGGAGGGATGTGAGTGACAGCATTCCCACCTGAACACCCCTGGTACACAGACTGCTGTGGATGAGAACAAATGTATCACAAAAGCCAGGCACACCCATTGGCCTGGAGAAGACCTCTTATAGCCCTAACTGCTGGTATGTGCGAGGCAGAACCATGTACAGGATGCTTTTTTCCTCCTCAAGAGGGTAATTCACAGTGAGCTTCCATTCCTGTTCATGCACTTCTGACCACCTCTGTACGGCCTCAGAAAGGGGACATACAGACACGCACTTATACCCTCCGACCCCAGCCTCTGTAGAGTGGAAATGCTTTTATTTTTTTGCCTGGAAACCACTGTACCAGTGAAGTGAGCATCTGGATCCCTCACCTTTCCATCCTAATGCTCCTTAGAAGAAGACACTAGATGAAGCTTGGTCTTGTGCAAAAGCAGATCAGGAGTAGTTCTACAGTAAGGTAGACAAACAATGCAGCCAGCCATCCCCTAAACAATTTTAGCATCTGTCCTTATCTCTGTGTGAACCTGGAGAATGTCAAGTCCTTCATATTAGTTAAACAAAAAAGCTTCTGATCCCAAAACTTTCTGTGTATTTGCTAACAGGGAGGCAAAATCAATCCCCAGTGTCACTGAAGTCCCTGTAGATGCCACATGGGCTGAGTGCTCTGTATTGACAAAGGACATACATTGGTCAAGCCAACGGAAGCAAACCTAGCCCGTAATGGGACTTGTCAGCCAGGATATCACCGAGCAGGCTTAATTGCTCTGACTGATCTAAAAAGCTGTAAATGAACAAAATCTGTGTGTTTTACAAAAATGGGTAAGTAATCAGAGCCCTGCAGTACTGAAATGATAAGCTCAAAGATACAGCACAGGAGAAAGCTCCTTATTGCTTAATCCTCAGCTCTCAAGCAAGCCAAGCGTAAAATCCTTTAATCAAATCTAATAACCTGGGATAATCTTCAAAATAATGACTGCAAGGAATAACACATTCCTGCATTCATTAAATCCTGAGATTTTCAGAAAATGGATTTTCTTTAGCAGTGGTGTTAAAGGTATTCTCACATGTTGCATTATGCATAACTTCCCACAAGTCCTAACAAATATTGAAACAAAAAAAAAATTGATTACACATTCTGATTGTACTCAAACTAGCTTCCTTAACAGAATACAACTATTTTCTGTGTACAGGAACAGATGACATGTAAGTGTAACCATGTCAAACACTGAAACACGGTGCTCTTTGTCCTGAAAAAAATTGCCCTGGATATCAGAAGCGTTCACGGTTCATGAGAAAAAATTTATTAGGAAGAAAAATCTTGCTCTTGTCCTTCTTTCCACAGATGTTTTTTCAGTTGCCAAACAGTCTTTGGGAACTTTGGGTTCATATATATTAACCAGACTACAGCAGCATTCATTTCTAGGCGATTCTATCTACAAGTATTTTAGAGAACTGAGAGTACTCAAGGCTGAAACATAATCCCTCACGGACAGTTTCAATGCCACTGAACACACCAAATTCTGTCTTAACATAAACCATCTCAGAACCCAACAAGAGCCATCTATGCCTCCTCTAAAACTGGTAGATGACAGATGATAGATAACTTAGTCCTAACTCCCTGGTCAACTTCCATCTTCAGGAATTATATTTTGCCTATTTAAGATGCTCTTTCAGACTTATTCAATTCTGAAGCATAGCAAACATTTAAAAAAAAAAAATCTCAGAAGACGGTAAAACTGATTTCATTTCACACTGTGAACAGATTTGTCTATATTATGAACAAATGATCACAAAGATATTTATTTTTCTGCTCACTTGTCAATTGTGAAGTGAGATTACACACAGAGTTAAACAGTTTTCAGTCAAAGGCTTATATATGAATGTCACTAGCTGTCTATATAATGTGAGCAGCCAGCCATGCCATGCGATATTTTCCCTCTTTCTGTGACTAGGTGGCTGAAATTAAAGATAGGGCAACAACAAATGATTACTGTCAGCAGTATTCCTTTTCATCCTCATGTTGTTCTGTTCACAAGCCAGTATGGCATTAGTATGAAGAAGGTTCACTGCCTCCAAACAGTCGTGCAAATATAATGGTTTTCAACTAGAAGAGGGTAGATTTAGACTAGATAGAAGAAAGAAATTTTTTACAACGAGGGTGGTAAAACTGTGGCCCAGGTTGCCCAGAGAGGTGGTAGATGCCCCATCCCTGGAAACATTCAAGATCAAGTTGGAGGGGGCTCTGAGCAACCTGATCTAGTTGAAGATGTTGCGGCTCACTGCAGGGAGGTTGGACTAGATGGCCTTTAAGGATCCCTTCCAACCCAAACTATTCTGCAGTTCTAAGATATACTCTCTTTTTTCTTTAAATAGGGAAAATAGGGGAAAAAGCTAAGGAAAAAATAATACATTAAATAAGGAAGAGGCTATGTTCTCTTCAGCAGTCTTTCTTTGTCTTGAACAAGCTCAATTATTTCAATTTTGTTTTGTAGGTCTTATTTCTAGCTGTTCTCAGCTAGAGAATAGGTCATTTCTTTCTTGAAGAGCAGCCCCAAAAATGGCAAAATTCTCCATCTGGGGCCATCCTTTTGGTGTGTGGAGGAATTAATTACATTGCATTGCAGACTGTGCTCCTGTTCAACACTCTCCCTGTGACACTAACTGGTTTGCAAAAGCATGACATCTTTCACTTGTGTCCAGTTTGCAGTCCTCCATAACCTCTTCACCCATGTCTGAATGTCCAGATTGATTTCTGTTCATCCTATATTCCCATACTTGATTATTCCTACATATAGTCACTCCCTATTAAATAATATTCTCATCCATTCTGTCAAGACCATTTTTAGTTATGATCTGTATCACAGTGTACTGATAGGGATTCTCAGCTCAGTATCATCTCCATTGTACAGGTCACTAACAAAGACACTGAGCAGAGACAAACTCATAGGAGACCCCTGAAAAACTTCACTAAGAACATCCTTCATTTCAACATTAAATACTCGTGTGCTATGTTGTTCTCAGAGTACCAGTCAGTCTATAATCATTTCCTCTGCACCATATTTTCTTAGCATCCATCCACTTTCTACACCCACTGGGTATCTTACTTATCTCAAAGCACTCGCCAAAAACAAAACAACAAAAAAAAATAATGATAAGGGCTGCTAAAATTGCTTTGACAAAATCTTTGCATGATCATTTTGAAAACTCCCTCTGCTGTGCTCCTCTCCTGCTTTAGGCTGGCATCTCACTCCTTTAGGCATTGGTATTAATAGTGCTATCCACCTGATGGCAAGTGAAGATCAATACGGAATAAAGCATTCATCGCTTTAGGCTTCTCCAAATCTTCTGTCTATTAGCTGTCAACGTTTGGACTTCTCATAACTAATGTGCTTTGCTTTTTCGTCTCACTTTATGCCTTGACCTTTTTGATTAGGTCACTGAGAGCTCTTGCAATGCCTTTATTCTCTTTCTTAGAAGCCTGACCTAGTTTCTTCTTTCTGTATCGTTTCCTCCTGTGTTTGAAGTCAATGAAAAGCTCATAATTTCACCAAGTTGATCTCTTACTGACTTCTTATCTCTCCTGCAGAAGGAGAGCGCTTTATTAATATTATTCTTTAAGGAACTGCCAGCTTTTTTAAACTCCCTATTCCATCAGGCTTGCCTCCCAGGCAACACCTACCAATTTTGTGAGTGTTGAAGTCTTCTTACTTGAAATCCATCGTTACTGTTTTGCTACTTATCTACCTTCAAGTCCTATGAATCATAAATGCATCATTTCATGTTCATTCTCAGCTAACCTGGCCTTTGTCTAGATATGGTCAAATAACACATTTCTTTCTATTGGTCAGTATCTAATCAAAGTTCACCCTATTCTAGTTATGTTACTCATCTTTACCAAAGTCCTTCAGAAGCATGTTCAAAGAACTTGCAAACAGACTTTCTCTGAAATACCCACATATCTGTTGCAAAGTAAATGTAACTAACAACCTGCATTAAGACTTAGAGATACTTCCGCTTTTTCTTCATCCTTCTTGCATTACAGTGACTGCTATCCAGTCCTATGACTTTATGAAGAGCAACCCAGCCTGGGTTTTATGTCCATCTAAGTCATCGTTGTTTATGCCACTTCTGGAACTGGTTAATTCGAGGTCAAAGATCTTCACTTGTCTTCATTTTTTGCTCATCACCTTGTAGAACAACACTCTCGGGTGAGGAAAACAAAGGCCTCCTGGCATGTAGCCATGCATTTAATTCCAAGATGCATATTGACATCCCCTGTACGCTGAACCCAGACAGAATGGGCTGACAATAACAACGCTGTGGCCTTGTTTCTCTCATCCTTGCCTCTCCTCAGCAGCCTTATGACCACTTTGACCTGCAGTACTGAAACGTTCACTGGAGAGAATAAAAGCCCTGCAAAACAGGAAACCTGAACAGGTCACTGAAATTAAGAGCTGTGTCTGTATACGGCTGAGCACAGCAGGTTAATTGACTTCAATAGGTCAGTGAAACTGTTTAGGTGCTGAAGAGAGACAGGATGATCCAGGAGTTGCACTGTGAAAGGACAGAAGATAGGACAATGGAAGAGAGGGAAAAGACATTCACAAGGAGAGTGGTGCTCAGTGAATCTCCAGCTTTTGAAATTTTTAAACTGGACAGGACAAGGCCCTGGTCCCTGAAGAGGCCAAAGTCTGTTCTACTGAAGTCTGGGGCTGTGGTCCCACTTTTTGCCTTGTTTCCTCTTTTCAAACTTCCATCAAACTTCACATCCCCCAGCACTATTTCCTTGCTTGTAAGCATGAGGTTCAGCAGAGTGTCTCCCAATTCGTCAGCTTCTCAACCACCTGTGTCAAGAAGCTGTCATCAGTGCCCTCCAGAAACCTGCTGGATTGCTTGTGCCCTGCTGCATGGCCTTTCCAACAGATATTGCGGTGGCTCAAGTCCACCATGAGGTCTAGGGCTTGTGAACATCAGGCTTCTACCAGTTGTTTGAATAAAGTCTCATTTACATTTTTTTCTTGATCCTGTGAATGCAATGTATTCTGTGAAAACTAATACAAAAACTCAGCAAAGGCAGAAATGCATTTACAATCCACATCAAGTCTAGAGCACTGTGCATTACTTATTAAAAAACTGCAATCAGAAGGAGATGAAATGAAGAGACAAATTTAAGGACCCTTTCCTCTGAAGATGGGGTCGTAAAAGACTTTCTTATTAAAAATCAGACAGGTTATAACTATTAAAAAACAAGTCTGTGAGCTCTACTGGGATTGATTTGACACTACTGAAGTCAAGATATATATAGATATGCATATATCAAGCAGCAAAAAAACAGTTACAAAGAACCCTAGAGAAAGGCCAAGAAGATATATTGATAAGTATCTTTAAGCAAAATTGGGAAGAAAATGCAACAGAGATGTATTTGATGTATTTTGCAAAGGGTGGAAATCAGGAAGCAATGCCAGGAGCAGCAATCAGCATGACTAGAGGAAATGTCCCTGTTCAGGCAACTGCAAAGGCAATGGAAAAAGGGTTATGTTATTGTGCAACACTTGTGCTTCAGTGTACCGAAATGTCAGTGAGATGTGTGCTTTAAACACAGAAAGGGATTTTTAAGCATTGTTCTTAAGAAAACTTATTAATTAAACAGTATTCCAATAACACACCTAACACATACAAGATGGGCACAGAGGGACAAGTGTAGCTAAAGAAAGCAGCTCCACTCTTGTGAGATCCCATCTGGAGTACTGTGTCAAGCTCTGGGGACCCCAACATAAGAAGGACATGAATCTGTTGGAACAAGTCCAGAGGAGGGCCACGAAGACGATCTGAGGGCTGGAGCACCTCTCCAGTGAGGACAGGCTGAGAGAGTTGGAGTTGTTCAGCCTGGAGAAGAGAAGGCTCTGGGGAGACCTTTTAGCTTCTTCCAGTACCTAAAGGGGGCTACAGGAAAGCTGGGGAGGGACTCTTTGTCAGGGAGTGTAGCTATAGAACGAAGAGTAACAGTTTTAAACTGAAAGAGGGGAGATTTAGATTAGATATTAGGAAGAAATTCTTTACTGTGAGGATGGAGAGACCGTGGAGCACATTGCCCAGAGAAGCTGTGGATCCCTGAAAGTGTTCAAGGCCAGGCTGGATGGGGCTTTGAGTAACCTGGTGTAGTGGGAGGAGTCCCTGCCCATGGCAGGGGGGTTGGAACTAGAGGATCTTTATGTTCCCTTCCAACTCCAACTATTCTATAATTCCATGACTCTATGATTCTATGAAATTAAACAAATTGGGAACTGCTAAGTTTCACCAAAAGAGTATCCTATACAGATCCCAGAATACAAATCTGGGATCAGAAAAGATGTGGAGCCTGTGGCATCTGCTATAGAAAAGCAGGAGACATCATTCAGAGAAAAGCCGAATCAAAAGATCTGAATTCTCCTTTGTTACCTGTGAAGCAAAGAAGGCAATGTCATATCAAATGTTAAAAAATCTTTTTCTTACCGCCTAGACAAGCTGCTGAATCTTCTTCATATATGAGTTTTAGATAACAGGCTAGACAAGTGTCATATGCAGATAGCCTGGGTGTACCTACACAACTCCATCAGAGGGAGGTGGCCCTGTAGCACATTTCCCTTACACAATAACTTCAGTTGCAGTGAACACCATTTTCTTCACCTTGGAAGAATTCTGGGTTATTACCTTGGACTGAACAATTTTCAATTCCAACTCTAACCATTCTATGATTGTATGATTCTATGCAACTGGCCAAAATGATGCAGAAGCACCAACATTATTAAGAGAAGGAGCTGAGCATTCTCCTTACCTCATGACAAGGCAATGGGATGCAGCAAACAGTCCAAAATAACACTGTTGCCGCTTCTGTGCCATGAGAGAGAGGAAACTGGGAAAGCAGGACACTAAATCCGTGAGCAGAGCTGAAGTCCTCCTATCTGTGCCCACCTCACTGTTGTAAAGTAGAATTTAAGCATTCTATAGGAATATGTTTGTCTCCAAAGAAATTTCACTGAACAACAAGTCAGATGTTGTGTACCTGAGAGACGTGAAAGGGCATGCTGATGGCATAGGGATTTGAGCTGCAGCAAACGTTAGGAATGACTGAAGCAAAGGGTCTTAAGCCGTAGAAGATGAAACCTCTCTTTCAAGCAAGAGACGTATTATTCTCAGGTGCAAAATCCTTGTCCCATGAACCTCATTTTCAAGTAATATTGTATGTGCCAAGACTGGAAGACAAAATGAGTCAAAAATCAGAGGAGCAAATGTAAGCTCTCTGGAAAGCTCATAGAACCTGTGCTAGATTAGTGAACAGGCTTTGATGCCACAAAACAAGAGGATCCCAACAAAAGAAGAACCTTTTGGCATCAGCAGCAAACCCCAACTTTTGACCTGTTGAAAGACATCAAACCCTCTTCACAGAAGCAGCAGGGAGGGCTGGGAGTAGTACTGCTGCAGAACCATAGAACAGGTTGTTTATTAGCCTCTTATACACCAGCAGGTTTGAGACCTACTTGAAGATGTGTACACAAACTGAAATAGATGGTACATTTGCTCTATTGACCTAAGCAAGGATCTATGAATAACATTTCCAAGTTTCCTCTGGAGCTGCAGTTTCAAACTAGAAAATAATCAATGAGCACTGGCTGCAAGACCCAAAAGAGAAACCTTAACAGATATCACCAAAGAGAATTTTGCAGATATGGAAGTACTTCATCACAACTGAGGTTCAGTTTGGGTGCCATCAGTAATGGCACAAACACTTTCAAGAGCAGCTAATGATCTGAAACAAGCAGCAAACCTGCATGCAAACATGATAAAAAGCTTTGTATTGAATCTGCAAGTCTGCAGGATGAACCAGAGAAAAATCACTCAAGAAGAAACATTGCAAATAGAAGAGAATCAGTCTGGTGCATATCCCCACTATCAAAATACTAACACTGTTGTCTGGGGTGCTTTTCAGGGGTGAACAAACCAACTCCTACAGTGATGGAATGGAAAATGTCAGAACGAATACTAGAATAAGAAAATCCCAATGAAGCAAGATAGTTCTCATTTGGCCACAGATAAATAGAGGCATTAAAGAAACACTAACACACAAAAAGAACAGAGACATTGAAAATAAAATGTTTTAAAAAGATGAAGAAAAGTGTTTCCACAGTTAAAAAAAAAAAAAAAAAAGGGCAAGAATTTGGCAAAATGGACAGTGCTAAGCCAAGCTATTATGTTCCAGAAAGAATCATTTCAATCACAGTCACTAATCGGAGATGAAGCCAAGACCTTTAAGGGAATTGGGCTTTTGAGAGTCCTCAGAATTTGACAGAAGCGAGTGACAGGGGCAAGCACCTGGGTCAAAAATAATGCCCAGGGTAATCCCTGTATTGACAGCTCAGCAGCCTGTCTTCCCCGAGGACTGCAAAACAGCAGCTTAGAAAGACCATGCACCCTCCTAAGACACTGAGACACATTAAAGCCACATGAAAGCAAACGAAAGTGCTGTGTCAGTTTTTGGATTCATTAGAGCTTACTAGTTTAGTTATATTTTACTTAGAAAATATAGAAAGGGATCGAGACTCAGAGCAGCAAAGAGAATCCTCCAGGAACAGAAGCCTCTTTTTCCCATGATTTCTGTATCATATATTGAGGGTGTTGAAGTGCTGGAAGAGGTTGCCCAGAGAAGTTGTGGATATCCCACCCCTGGAAGTGTTTAAGGCCAGGCTGAATGGGGTTTTGAGTAACCTGGGCAGGGACACCTCCCACTAGACCACGGAAGGTGGGGTTGGAACTAGATGATCTTTAGGTCCCTTCCAACCCAAACCATTCTATGATTCTATGATTTTCTGCAAGTTTTCATGTTCAAGTAAAGCAAAATAGCACTGGGCCTCACCAGAACTTGTTGCCTGTGAACAAATGTTTCATGGCCTTAAGTAAGGACTCCTTACAAAGTCCTTTCTTTAAAAAAAATTGTCTTTGATGGTCAAAAGGTACAGCCAAGAAACATTTGTTTTCTGTCACTTTGATTATTACACAAGAACCGTGCTTGCTAAACAGGGTGATTAAAGAGCTGTATCACAGCAAACTTCTGCACTGGCTGCACACTGCTCCTGTAGTCCAAGTCAATCCCTTTAGTACTCTGTAACAAGAATGAGTTAAGTTTACATCATTTCTTATTACTGCTGCAATCGTAGTCTTGAGACAAGATTCATATTAGCCATTTTCTGCTCTTGTTGCATCATTTGTCAAGAAAATGAGGAATAAGAATTTCAGCACCTAATATGCTCTGTGAGTTACAGGACTGTGCCAGGATTATACTTCAGCTTTTCTAATAGTTGCTAGTTCTCTGTCCTACCTTTCTCTGCATACATCTGCTTGACAGCTGACTTATAACCAGCCATCACATCACTTTTCTAAGGGGACCCTTCACTTCTGGATCTGACCAAGCTGTGACACCTCATAAGCAGAAGGAGATAGTAAATCCATTAATAAAACAGAGGCCAGCAGTAAATCTGTTACCAGCTCAATCCATTTTTGGGGAGCTTGCTTCCAACTCCCAGGTGGGGGCCTTAGTGTGCATGTAGTCCATTTTTAGGGTTACAAGGAGACAGGGGTGTCAGGGCACAATGTTTTGTATGTGTGTACCCTTTAGTTCTTGAGTGTGAATGGGCTGAGGTGGAGTGTGTGATGTAAAGTCACGCGCACATACGTGTGAATTTATGTGGGTGTGGGCACTCATTCTTCACATAGAACCGTCTGAGATATTTGATGCTTTCATTGCCTTAGTCTTTACTGGAAAAGTCTTCTCTCAGTCCTCCCGCATCCCTGCACTTAGAGCAGAGTCAGGAGCAGCAGGGTTATTTGTGGTGGAAGAAGATCAAGTTAGGGACTACTTAAGCCTGTATCAAGTATGTGGGGCCAAACAGATGCATTCAAGGGTGCTGGCTGATGGCTGAAGCACCTCTCCCACGAAGATGGGACGAGAGAGTTGGGGCTGTTCAGCCTGGAGACAAGAAGGCTCCAGGGAGACCTTGTAGCAGCCTGAAAGGGGGCCTGCAGGAAAGGTGGAGAGGGACCTTTAATCAGGAAGTATAGTAACAGGGCAAGGGGTAACAGTTTTAAACTGAAATAGGGTAGATTTAGATTAGATATTAAGAAGAAATTTTTTACTGCGAGAGTGGCGAGACACTGGAACAGGTTGCCCAGAGAAGCTGTGGATGCCCTATCCCTGGAGGTGTTCAAGGCCAGGCTGGATGGGGCTTTGAGTAAGATGGTGTAATGGGAGGTGTCCCTGCCCATGGCAGGGGGGGTGGAACAAGATGATCCTTAAGGTCCCTTCCAACTCTAACCATTCTGTTATTCTATGATCTTTGAAAGGTCATGGTGACTGGGGAGGCTTCTGATGACGTGAAAAAAAGCAAATGTCATACACATCTTCAAGGAAAGCAAGAAAGAGCTTGGGAAATGACAGGCCAGGCTCATCCCAGCCCTGGGAAAGTTACGGAGTATATCCTCCTTGAAGGAAGTTCCAGCCAAGTGTAGGACAGGTGGGTGTTCGGGATTAGCCAGTGCAGATTTGCCAGGAGTAAATCATACCTGATAAATCTGATTACCTTCTATGATAAGAGGACAAGAAAAGCACAGTGGATGTTGATTTAGTAAAGATTTTGGCAAGGTGTCCCATGATATCCTTATAGCAACACTGGTGGCATATGGACCAGATGGGTTGTGTAAAAGGTGAGTGGATGACTGTCCGAATTGTTAAGTACAGGGGATAGTAGTAAGAGGTTAAAAGTACAACTGGAGGCCCATTGCTCATAGTATTACTCAGGGGTTGATACCAGGGCGGTAGTGTTTAACATTTATATTAACAACCTGGGCAAAAGCATGGACTCCAATCAGCAATTTCACAGATGATACCAAATGAGGAAAGAAGAAGAGAGAAGGGAGAGAAAAAGTCAATACACTGGAGAGCTGCCATTTGGGAAGACTTAACAGACTGAAGAAATGAGCTGGCAGAAATTTCCCAGAGTTCAGAAAATGCAAAGCCCAGAACATGGGAAGGAGTAACCCACACAGTGGCACAGGCTAGATACCAACCAGCTGGAAAGAAGCTCAAATTGAGCACAAGTGAGCAGTGCACCTCTGCAGCAAGTAACAGCAACCAAATACTGGGCAAAAGGACAGACAGCAAGTCACAGGAAGTGGTTTTTTCCCTCTCTATTTGGCACTTGTAAGACAGCATATGGAGTACTGTGCCTCACTTGGGGTTCCCATACACAAGAGG